>NC_037671.1:2574018-2822281 GCF_003255815.1 Theropithecus gelada | reverse complement strand
TTTTTTTTTTTTTTTTTTTTTTTTTTTTTTTTTTTTTTAAGACAGAGTCTCACTCTATTGCCCAGGTTGGAGTGCAATGGCGCGATCTTGGCTCACTGCAACCTCCGCCTCCCAGGTGCAAGCCATTCTCCTGCCTCAGCCTTCTGAGTAGCTGGGATTATAGGTGTGCACCACCACGCCCGGCTAATTTTTGTATTTTAGTAGAGACGGGGTTTCACCATGTTGGCCAGGCTGGTCTCGAACTCCTGACATCATGATCCACCGGCCTTGGCCTCCCAAAGTGCTGGGATTGCAGGCATGAGCCACCGCGCCTGGCCAACACACGTTTTTGACTATTTGGATGCCCTCTTCACAGTCCTAAATTTACAGAGACCTGGAAGTAATCTGAGTTCCTATCTTGCCCATATCCAGTACGTAAGGCTATGGGGCTCAGCAGGAGGAGGGTTGGAAATATCACTATGCAAGTCACAGTAACATTCAGGCCCACATTTCTCCCTTTCTGGGAACACTATATTGAAGAATGGGAAGGCAAGTTTCATCTCTGTTTGATGGCCTATGGCTTGGATACCCCTCGTGGCATATGCAAACCTTCCCAGGGTGTGTCGGCAGGACCAGCTTTAAGGGAATCATTTTCCAGATGAATACGTGCCCCTCCCTAGAAAGAATCTCCTGCCTGTCCTGGGCCTGACCAGAGTGCCCTTCCCAGAGCTGCCAAAAGTCAGTGGGAAACAAATCAACCCTTCCCCTCTTCCCATCTCATTAAGAGATGCATTTTCTTTCTTTCTTTCTTTTTTTTGAGACGTATTCTCACTCTGTCGCCCAGGTTTGAGTGCAGTGGCCCGATCTTGACTCACTGCAACCTCCGGCTCCTAGGTTCAAGCAATTCTCCTGTCTCAGCCTCCCGAGTAGCTGGGACTACAGGTGCCTGCCACCACGTCCGGCTAATTTTTTTATTTTTTATTTTTAGTAGAGACAGGGTTTCACCATGTTGGTCAGGCTGGTCTTGAACTCCTGACCTCAGATGATCCACCCGCCTCGGCCTCCCAAGGTCCTGGGATTACAGGCGTGAACCACTGCGCCCTGCCTCATTCATTCATTCTCTTACTTCCTCAGTGTGTCCACGAATGCCGGGTGCCATGGGAGAATATAAGAACATAAAGAGTAAAAATATGTAGTTTCTACTCGGAAACTTAAAATTGAGAGAGGCAGGATTTACAGTTAAGTTTAAATAACATCAAAGACAGTAAAAATGCATATGTCCTAATAATGACATGAGTAAGTGCCAACATAATAGCCTTGGCAGTAAATGCTGTGAGTTCAGAAGAGTTACGGTGAGCTGTACTAGTCAGGGGAGGCTTCCGGGAGGAGGGCCTGGAGCCGGACCTGAGAGAAGAGCGGGCGATGTGTCTGGAGGATGGTCCAGGAAGGGTGGACCTGGAGCCTCATGCAGGGCGCAGGTGCAGAAGCTGCCCCTGGATGATGCGCTTTCATGGCCAGACCCACCAGCTGTGGGGACCAGCCCTTGCGCCTATGTGCATCAGCCTTCGTGTGTGCTGTTCCCTATGTCTGGAATGTCCTTCCTCTCCCAAACCAGCTGTATTTCTCCTCAGGAACGCCTCTGCCTACACCACTCCCTCCCGCACCCCGCCCGACCCCGACACCCGTCACCCCAGTCACACTATGGCAATGATTTATTCATGTCTGTCTTCCCTTCCCAGGTCATGAACCTCGTGGAGCAGGGACTGTGTTCTATGCATTTCTTCTTGAACCCTTTTACCATTTTTGTGCCTACGGACTCCCAGAGTGCTAAATCACCCCCGACAGCCAAATTACCCACAACAGCCTCGCCTATGCCTCCGCTGGGACCTTTTCCACGGACAGAGTGCTGGAAGCACTTGGAAATTTTTCTCTCCCACATCCTCACATGCCACCACCCTCCCACTCCCCCAGGCCACTCCCAGGCCTTAACCAATGGTGCACAAATATGAAGGTGTCAATACCCCAGCCCTCCATGTGTCTTAGCTTGGTTCCACTCATGTGCTTGGGTCCACTTTCCCGCTCCCTTTCCACTCCTCCCCACCCTCATTACTTTTTTCTTTAGGACAGGGTCTCACTGTGTCACGCAGGCTAAAGTGCAGTGGCACGATCATAACGCATTGCAGTGTCAACCTCCTGGGCTCGAGTGGTCCTCCTGCCTCAGCCTTCTCAGCCTTCTGAGTAGCTGGTACTACAGATGCACTCCGCTCACTGGGCTAATTTTTAAATTTCTTGTAGAAATGATGTCTTGCTATGTTGCCCAGGCTGGTCTGGAACCCTTGCACTCAAGCAATCCTCCTGCCTTGGCCTCCCAAAGTGCTGGGATTACAGGTGTGAGCCATCATGCCCGGTCCCATCATTACTTCTATTTATGTATTTATTTATTTATTCAATTTTTGAGACAAATTCTCCCTCTCGTTGCCCAGACTGGAATGCAGTGGTGTGATCTCAGCTCACTGCAATCTCCGCCTCCTGGGTTCAAGTGATTCTCCTGCCTCAGCCTCCTGAGTAGCTGGGATTATAGGCATGCACCACTACACCCGGCTAATTTTTGTATTTTTAGTAGAGACGGGGGTTTCATCATGTTGGCCAGGCTGGTCACTTCAAAGAAGACAGAAACAGGCCTAGAGAGGTACAGTGACCCATGCAACGTCACACAGGGGACAAATGGCAGAATCAGGATTTGAATTCAGGTCTGTGCTATGCTAACAACACTGATTTTAACCACTACATCATCCCAGCCCTTTTTTTTTTTTTTTTTGAAACGGAGTCTTGCTCTTGTCACCAGGCTGGAGTGTAATGGCACCATCTTGGCTCACTGCAACCTCCATCTCCTGGGTTCAAGCAATTCTCCTGTCTCAGTCTCCCAAGTGACTGGGATTACAGGCGCCCACCACGATGCCCGGCTAATTTTTGTAGTTTTTTAGTAGAGACAGGGTTTCACCATGTTGGCCAGACTGGTCTTGAACTCCTGACCTCATGATCCACCAGCTTTGGCCTCCCAAAGTGCTGGGATTACAGGTGTGAGCCACCGTGCCCGGCCCATCCCAGCTCTTTATTAATCTGTGTAACCTGACACAGAATACAGTGCCTGGGCCATCATGCACACTTAATGTGTGTCTTGTGAAAGACTAAATTATTTAATGAAGGGCCCAGTTAACAAAGAGTAGATCAGAATGATTGGAGTAAAGTAACCCGGAGAAGAGAGAGACATGTTGGAGAGAAAAGTCAGGGGAAAATTAGGGAAGATCTTGGTGCCAGGTGTGGGAGCTCATATCTGAAAGTCTCTCTCCTCTATTAGAACTGTGCCTGGGCCCGGACAACATAGTGAGATCCTGTCTCTGAACAAACAAAATTTTTTTTTTTTTTTTTTTTTTTTTTTTTTTTTTTTTTTTTTTTTTTTGAGACGGAGTCTCGCTCTGTCGCCCAGGCTGGAGTGCAGTGGCCGGATCTCAGCTCACTACAAGCTCCGCCTCCCGGGTTCACGCCATTCTCCGGCCTCAGCCTCCCGAGTAGCTGGGACTACAGACGCCCGCCACCTCGCCCGGCTAGTTTTTTGTATTTCTTAGTAGAGACGGGGTTTCACCGTGTTAGCCAGGATGGTCTCGATCTCCTGACCTCGTGATCCACCCGTCTCGGCCTCCCAAAGTGCTGGGATTACAGGCTTGAGCCACCGCGCCCGGCATGAACAAACAAAATTAGTTAGCTGAACATGGTAGGGTGCACCTGTAATCCCAGCTATTCCAGAGGCTGAGGTGGAAGATTGCTTGAGCTCAGGAGGTCAAAACCAGCCTGGGAAACACAGCAAGACCCCATCTCTAAAAAAAATAAAAATTAAAAAAGGGCTGGGCACAGTGGCTCACACCTGTAATCCTAGCATTTGGGGAGGCCAAGGCAGGAGGATCACTTGAGCTCAGGAGTTTGATACCAGTGTGGGCAACATAGTGTGACCTCACCTCTGCAAAAAGAAATGTTTAACAATTAGCCAGGTCATGGTAGTGCATGCCTGGAGTCCCGGCTAATTTTTGTAGTTTTTTTAGTAGAGACAGGGTTTCGCCATGTTGGCCAGGAAGATCACCTGACCATGAGAGGTCGAAGCTAGAGTAAGCCATGATTGTACCACTGCACTCGAGCTTGGATGACAGAACGAGACCCTGTCTCAGGAAAAAAAAAAAAAAATTGTGCCCAGGGTGGGGAGAAACACATACATCTCTGGGTATACTGTGTCAGGGAGCTGTGGCTAGAAAGGAAGAAGGAAGTCCGGACCCCTCAAACTGACCCTCAAGCCAATAAGGTGGAGTTAGTTAGGAGGAAAAAGTTAATTAATTAATTAATTTTTAAATTTTTTGAGACAGGGTCTTGCTCTGTTGCCCAGGCTGGAGTGCAGTGGTGCAATTACGGCTCACTGCAACCTTGACCTCCTGGACTCAAGGGATCCTCCTGCCTCAGCATTCTGAGTAGCTGGGACCACAGGCATGTGCCACCACATCCATTTAAGAGAAATTCTTAAAGACGAAAGTGAGGGAAAGGAACTGAGCCCCTGATGTTGCCTAGGGAAAAGCTGGGGCTCTTTACAGCATGCCGCCGCCTTTAATTCCACAGCACTGTGTGGGTTTCCATGCCTTTACTTCCTTGGAAAGTATGAGCTTCTTGAAGATAGCAATGGTGCCTTGTCTTTCTTTGTATCCCTTACTTCTCTCCTAGCACCTGGCCTAGAAGGCACTCAATAAAACAAATGATTAGCCCCATTTCACAGATGAGGAACCAACACTGAGAGAGGTAACTCAGCTGTGCAAGTCATATCACAAGTGCCAAAGTCAAGACTGGATGCAGGACTGCCTGGCTGCAAACCAATTCTTCCCAGGCTGACGTGGCAGGTAGGTGAGTGGGAAAGAGAAGGGGGAGGCATGAGGCAACTGGAGATTTTAGTACCTATTAATAGGCAGTGGATCTTGGCACTCAGACAGGTTGTCTTCATTAGCTGGGGAGGAGACTGAGTGGGCCTGGATGGTATGGAGGTATTTGCACAGGGAAACCCATTGTGCTGGCTTCTCCATTCAGATTAGACAATGCTGGTTCCTCTCGACCCGCCTTGGCTAAGCTCACCTAGGAGTAAATGCAGCAGGGACACCGTCACATCTATGTCAACACAGAGTCATGGAATTAAATAACAGAATAGGATCACAGATTTACAGAACAATAGCCCAGAACCTTGGACATGACAGATAGTTATTAAATGCTTGGCCAAGAGAAAAAGAAAGAACCTAGAACTAGTATCATGGTAAAATCTAATTATACAATCTGAGTTACCTTGAGAAAGCACCAGGCACAGCCCTCAGCCTTTGGGCAGCGAATGATGTCTTTGGACTAGACAGAAGAGATGGTTGTCTGCTCTGCTTTGAAGCTCTCTGGCCAGGGAAACTCCAAACCATTCATTTGTTCATCCATTTGCCCACACAATCAACATTTATTGAGCATCTGCTGTGTGGGGTGCTAGGTGATGGTGACAGTCCCAGGAAGCAGTTTCAGTCCTCCCTGCCCTCAAGGGGCTCTGTGTTTAGGAAGGACAAACATACACATTATGGCAATAAAATTTGATGAAAAGTTAAATTAGAGAGGGGCACACCCTGACGTAGAAGCCCAGGAGGGACTCCTAACTTCTCTGCCAATTTCATGTTTCAAAATCATTTGACCTGAGACTCGCTTTGGTATAAACTTAAGCTTTCTTACTGTACTTTTTTTTTTTCTCCTGCTAATCTTTAATTAAGTGCCCACCAGGTGCCTGGCACTGACTCAAAAAACTTGCTGAATTAAACCAAATGCACCTCCTGTGGGTTTTTCCCCCTAATATCCTCAGGGGCATTAATCAACTCCCTCCAGGAAATCCCCAGTCCCCACCCCATCCCCACCTTTCCTTTT
Organism: Theropithecus gelada; assembly: GCF_003255815.1. NCBI lineage: Eukaryota > Metazoa > Chordata > Mammalia > Primates > Cercopithecidae > Theropithecus > Theropithecus gelada. Next base: position 2,816,326 of record NC_037671.1, on the reverse strand, counting down.
GCAGCGTAATTCAACTCCTGTGATGGGGGCAGGCAGGATAGCATGGTACTAAGATCAACAGACTATGACTTGGGTTCTTGTCCCTACTTTGCCGTTCGTTCTCTGTGTGACCCTGGGATAGGACTTTAGGGGGATTTCTTTAATAACCTCTAAACTCGCAGGCAATGCTGAGAGCCAAGGTAGCGGCTCTCAGGTCTTGTTCCAAGAACTGCCACCAGAGGGCAGCCTAGAGACTCCTCTCAGGTGTTTTCCTCCAGAGCTCTTTCCCTCACTAATGTCATCCCCTCCCTGGGGCCATCATCAAGGCACACAGGTGTCCCCTTAGCTGCCAAGGCAACCATTCTAAGGTGAGCCAGGCATGTGAGATGAGGCTAGACAGGGTCAGGAGTCCTCAGGAAAATTCAGGCGCAGGCTGCTTGTCCAAGTGGACCTCACGATCATCATTTACACATTCTCTCCGTGATTATTTCATGAGCCGGTGGTCTACAGGAGAGGATACCACAGCCAGTCAAAGGATCAGGGCCCTGCCCTCAGGGAGCTGCTTTCCAGTGGGGAAGGAGAGAGATACACAGATGCTTACAAGGTATCTGTAGTAGGATGTCACCTAGTGATGAATGGTGTGATGCAGCTTAGGCATAGCAAGGAAATAGGGATGGTCCAAACGTGTGTGTATGGTTTTTTTTTTTGTTTTTTTTTTTGTTTGTTTGTTTGTTTGTTTTTTTGAGACGGAGTTTCGCTCTTGTTGCCCAGGCTGGAGTGCAGTGGTGTGATCTCTGCTCACTGCAACCTTCACCTCCCGGGTTCAAGTGATTCTCCTGCCTCAGCCTCCCAGGTAGCTGGAATTACAGGCGTTCACCACCATGCCCGGCTAATTTTTGTATTTTTAGCACAGATGGGGTTTCGTCATGTTGGTCAGGCTGGGCTACGAGGGAAACTCCATCCCAAAATACTAATACTGCTACTACTAATAATTCCTGTCTCCTAGGGTCATTGAGAGAATGGAGATCAGTCCTGCACGGGCAGACGTCGGCACCGAGCTGAATGTTACAGACTGCCAAGGAGTCGGTGCTGGTCTCTGGTGAAGATGTTCTAGTCTCAGGGCCCAAGAGAACAGAGTGGGACACGAGATGCCTCTCCAATAGGAGTCTGTGTTTGCTGGTCACTTCTGTGTGCTGGGTGATGCCCAGGTGCCAGGGAGACACTGGGCAGTAGGAGAAGCTCCCTCCTGTGAGGAGCTCTCACCCAGAGGCACTCAGACAGCCCAGAACACAGGAGGGAAGATGGGCCGCCACAGTCCCATTCCCAGGCGCTCTAAGGGCCAGCTCACCCTAGAAGTCCCTGCTGGTACAAGTCTTTCCGGCCTCTCCTCTCCTGAGAGCACGTTCAGACTGCACCTCGGCCCTCTCTTTCACCCTCTTGAGGGAGTTGGGACTCTAATTCTGGGTGACCAGTAACAATAAAAACCACTAATAGCCCTAGTGGAAAGAATGACTATTTAATAGGTGCACATAATGAGCAGACAAGGAGCGCTCTTTTCCCTCGCACTCACTCTGCAGAACAGAGAGGGGAACAGTCTTGTTACTGTGAGAGCTAGACACAGCCTCTGTGGTCTCCCTCCTCACAAGACAAGAGGGGTGGCCTCAGGCTGTGACTGAAACAGCCCTGAAGGCTTCGGCCCAGGGACCGACTGCCCTGCAGCTGACTCCCTGCTGCTTTTGGGAAGTGGGGGTGAAGGGAAAAGACTTGGGGGAAGATAGCTTGGTGGGCAGAACCCCACTTGCCGAATTCTTCCTTTTTCAGGATTCATTGCCCGAAGGTGCACCTGGCTCTGGCCCCAGTCCTTACTCCCATGTGCCAGCTGCAGTGCCCTGGGCCCCTCGGAGGCTGGCAGGGCTGCTGGGAGGGTGAGGACAGGCATGGGAAGAGTGGAAAGTGGGGCCTGACCCAGCCAAGCTCCAGGAGGCCATTCCATAGAGGAGAGAGCCATGGACCAGGAGCCACGCAGGGAAGAAGGAAGGAAGGGTAGAGCCGAGCACCGCCCATACCTGGAATAATCTCAGGGAGAGGATGGTGTGGACAGACCCCAGGAAAGGGCTTCTCAGCTAGGGGCAACTCGTTATGCTGCAGTGGGGGCACCTAACAGGGTTTTTTTTAAAGTATACAGCACGGTCCTGTCCAGGGGAAACCCCAGTATGTCCTCATCACAGCCATGTGAACTCTGCTGTTTGTTCATAAAAATGTGTTACATCCCTGGGGGAAAAAAAGGAGCTAACCCAATAGAGAGAAGAGTGGCTCAGGGGAGACAGTCACCTGTGAGGAATGAGGGCAGGACACACAGGCCCAGGCCGAGATTGCACAGGGTGTCGCATGAGTGGCTGTGTCAGAGCCAAGTGCACGTGCCCACTGCCACCTCCGCCAAGGCCATCAGTGAATCCTTCCAGCACCTACCAGGGCTTTGTACATAGGAGCTGTGCTGGAGTGGGGGGCACAGGGCAGGAAGCTAGACAGGAGGGCACCATGTCCCTAAGTAAGGTAGAAAGGGGAATCACAGCCTGGACACATTCATCTATTCCTTAATTTCAAAATATAACAAGTGCCTGCCACAGCTATGTGCTGGGAACTCAGTGAACACGCCTGTGCTTTGCCCACTGGCATGGAGCCCACGGTCTGGGGGTGATGGTTTCTGTTGCATTTCAAAGCCATTGGGGCGCTGCATAGATGGCTGGCTGCAGAGTCTATTTGAAAGGAAGGCAAGAAGTCAGGGCCATGGACTGTGGATTCCACCCTTGATCGTCTACTACAGGAAAGAAGCCACAGAAGTGAGGGGGCATTCCCAAGAGGAACGCAGAAAAGTAGAGACTAAAACTGAGTCAAGAAGTGTAGCCAGTCCCATGGGAGCACCTGGACTAAGGAGGGTCTGTCCCCACAGAGATGTTCAGAACGCCCGGTTGGGGATGTGCCCTCTCCTTCCATGTTCTTGGTCACCAGAGGATCCAGGTGAAGAGTGTGGATGACTCAGTCCACCCCTCCCCGCACAGGAAAAACAACTCAGAGGACATCCCCTACTGGGAGTGGGCCAGGAGCGTCGGCTTCCGCCCAGGGAGAGGAGGGTGGTGTTGTGGCTGCAGAGGTGAGTCCACAGGGAAGCGTGGGTGTCATGGAGAAAGAGAGAGGAGGAGAGGAAATGGCCTCTCGCTGGAGCCAAGCAGAGAGGAACAAAGGAGGGGAGGAGCCCACAGGCCCTGGAGCCCCAGAGCAGCTCCGGGTGGCCCCCTTCCTTGTCTCCCCAGCACAAAATAAGCTGCTTTTCCAGGCTTTTTCTCTTCCTTGTTCTCACTCCGTTTTCCTTCTTGCAAGCCTAAGCCCTGGTCTACCAAGGACCCCTATGGGAAACACTTGTTCTAGAACTTCTGTCCTGACTCTCAGGCCCCAGAGGAGGAAAGCTGTGAAGGAGGGACCTCTTGAGCCGGTAACCCTCACTTAGGAATTCTTAACTTTTTTTTTTTTTTTTTTTCTGAGACAGAGTCTCACTCTGTCACCCAGGCTGGAGCGTGGTGGCATGAAATCAGCTCACTGCAGCCTCTGCTTCCCCGGTTCAAGCGATTCTCGTGCCTCAGCCTCCCAGAGCGCTGGGATTACAGGCGCGAGTCACCATAGCTGGCCAGCTTTGAGAGTGGAAATCTCTCTAGAAAGATTCATTTACATAAGGAATTTTGCACACATCCTTACAGGGTTTAGGGAACCTCTGAAGCCTGTCCATGAACCTCTGCCACCCGTTTATAGCATGGTGTCAGTTGCAGAGTAACAGGATCTATGTGGGCCTGAAAGTCCAACAGGCCTGGGTTTGAATCTTTTTCAAACATTTTTGCTTGTTAGCAGCTGGTTTGGACAAATAATTTGAACTTAGTTTTCTCATCTGTGAAACAGGGGGAAAAAGCACTTACCCTGTAGGGCTGTTGTGAAGATTGAACAAGACAACACATGTTAAATACCCAGGCACCGTGTCCGCCTGCAGCAGGCAGTCAGTACACAGTGGATCTTGTGCCCCAAGCCTCCTCTTTATGGAGTCCCTCATGTTGCCCCAGCTGGCCTCGGATTCCTCCCACCTCCACCTCCTGGGTAGCTGGGACTACACCACGCCATGCTTCAGCCCCCTTTGTGATCATTCAAAGCCCTTTGGTTCCCTGCACCCTCTAACACTTACTACAATTCCTGTAGAATCCAAATTCTTTTAACCCGGTGTTGTAGGTCATCTACAATCCCGATCCAAGCAGCCTGTCCCTTCTCCCACACCACTGTTCCTCCACATGCATATCCCACACCAACCCACGCCATCCGCTGGTTCTAAACACACCTGAAGCACCGCAAGGCCCTGTGTCTGGCTGCCTGCTCCGTGCTTCTCTCATCATTCCTCAAGGCCTAGGGAAAGTCCTGCCACCTCCCTGAAGCCAAGTGCCTATCCGCTTCTCTACTCTAGGCTGTGTGTCCCCAGTAGGATGGCAGCTCCTCAGGGCAAGGAACAATTCCTCTTCCTTCTCAGTGCAACTTCCAAAGCACAGCAGAGGAGCATGCACTGGGGGCCAAGCCTGGCACAGAAAACACAGTAGCACAGGGCTGCTGGAGGGATGGAGGGGAGAGTGACCTGCCTGCTTCACAATACATGACTGGGAGCCCCACCTTTTGCCTATGGAAGGCACGTGCTTTGAGTTTGATTTTCTCAGGTGCGGGGTGTCTACGCCACCCACACTTTCTCACCTGGTCCAATGCACGGGCACGGGCAGGGGCAGACTCTGTCGCTGTAGAACACAGCAGAACTGCCTGCACTACTGTGGACATCACCAAACTGGCAGCTTCACTGAAGGTGACCCTGGCCTGTGCGGGCACTCAGCTGATGCCCTTCTCTACCCTCCTAAGCCCCATTAGCTTTAGGTCTTCACCACCTGCGCTGAGAGGAAGATTAATGGTGAGCAGCAGAGTAAAATCCAGCACTGAAGACAGGGTTTCAGTAAAAAATCAAAAGCGCAGCAGATTGGAGTTTGAGGGCCCAGAGGTGGGCAGGACAGTAGAGGAACTGGGCAGCCCAGGGTGGCAGGATGGAGTGGACAGGAGAGAGTAGCTAGGAGGAGGGATGTGGCTGCACCACCAACCCACGTGGGCGGCTGGAACCTGGCAGGAGGCCGGGAGAGACTGTGCCTCCTCCAGCCTGGCTGTCTTGGCCAAGTTCTGACAGCAGCTGGGAGGAATGTGAGAAAGAAAACAAGAAAAACTTTGCTACCTCTGGCTGGTCAGGGGAAGTTTGTGTTGGAAAAGAAGAAGCCACAGGTTCTGCTGTTCCGCTGCCTTCTCCCCTCCCAACCTGGGGAATGGCCCAGCACCTTCTAGTCCACTCCTCCCTGACCTCTGCCACTCCCCTTGCTGCCCCAGAGCCCCCTGCCTGCTTGCCCAGGTCCTCCAGGGAGCCAAGCCTGAGAGTCTGGGGAGGCCCACAGGAGGAAATGATGTTTGGAAAGAGCAGCATCACCTAATTTATTTATTTTTTATTTTTTGAGACGGAGTTTCCCTTTTGTCACCCAGGCTGGAGTGCAATGGTGCGATCTTGGCTCACTGCAACCTCCGCCTCCCGGGTTCAAGTGATTTTCCTGCCTCAGCCTCCTGAGTAGCCGGGATTACAGGTGCCTACCACCAAGCCTGGCTAATTTTTTTTTGTATTTTTGGTAGAGACAGGGTTTCGTCATGTTGGCCAGGCTGATCTCCAACTCCTGGCCTCAAGTGATCCGCCCGTCTCGGCCTCCTATAGTGCTGGGATTACAAGCGCCACCGCGCCCGCCGAGCAGCATCACTTTAAATGGTATCTCTGTCTCACATTTGTGCCTGCAGCTCTACACAAGGCAGGAAGGGAGCAGAAGAGGCTCTGCTAGCATTGGCTGGGCTGGAGACTCAGGAAAGGGAGCCTGGGGCTGTAGGGGTGAACCTGGCCTATTTGTTTCCCCCAGTGGAAGGATGAAGACAGGAGCACCTGCAGGGCTCCATTTGCTGGGCTTCCTACAGGGGGACTGCACCCCTTGTCCCATTTAACCTTTCTGATAATTTCCCATTTGCCGTTCACAAAAACCTTGCAAGCTAAGTGTTGTTTAAAATATCCCCATTTTACAGATGAGGAAATGGAAGTTCAGAAAGGTTTGAAGAGTCACCCAAAGCCAAGAGGTTAGCTGGGACCTGAACCCACGTCATCTTCATTCTGAAGCCAGTGTTTTTTGTTTTTCCCAAGGCATTAACCCCCTTCAGGGGACCCTGTCCTATCCCTTCCTCTCTCCTCGGCTCCCTCAGCCCCTCTTTCCTCCCACTCCCATTCTGAGTGTCACCAGCAAGTCAAGAGCAAGACTAGATGGTAGCCACTAGCTGCACGTGGCCAACCACATCATTACAATTAATTAAAATTAAAGCTCCAAATCTTTGGTGGTTAGACTAGCCCCATGTGGCTAGTGGCTACTGTGTCAGACAGCACAGACAGGAAACATTTCCATCCTGCCGGTCTGGACTTAAAGGCCGGTCAGGAGGTAGAGGGAATGGGAGAGACCAGCCCAAGGGCTCCAGGGATGGACCTGCCTTTGTGAGGAGATGAGGTTTTGGAAGTGAGTTTGGGTGAGGGGAGCAGGGGTGTCCGAGGCCTGGCGGGGGAGAGGGCAGCTTGCTGAACTCCTAGGCACCTCCCTCCGATACTGATACTCTGGCAATACTAGTGAGCAATTAATTGGCTGGGGCAGGGCCGGGGCCAGAGCAGGAGGGAGGCCAGTGCAATGGAGGAGAAGCCACCACCCTCTCAGCAGATGGCAGGGCTCTGGTTCTCCTGGCCTCCTTTCATCCTTTGAGGACCCGGGAGCCTGCCTGGCCCTCCTTGACCTGCCCAGAGTTGGCTGCTGCTTCCTGCTCGCTCATCCAGCCCAGGGCCAGCAGATGGGCTATGGGGCCACCACCTTCCCAATTAGCCTTCTTAGCTTCTTGCTCACCCTTGAGGTCTGAGTTTCCAGCCATGGGGAGGGGCTGTGAGTGGCCTGTGAGTAACCAAGGCCCAGCTATGACAGAGGTCATCAGCCCAGGCCCCTCCCCTGGCTGAGCCCTGGCTCCCAGCACCCCCCCTACCCCCATCACCATGCCGTCCCCAGAGGCCCCCAGAAGGAACAGGTCAGGGATTTGTTTTGGGAATGTGGTGCCCCATTTCTGGGAAGGAGAAGGTTCCCCAGGTGATGGAACATGTAATAGGTGTATGGCTGGCCTAGCACTTGGGGAGTGGTGGGAGGGAGAGCCTGGGGGATGTGGGCAGAACTCATATCTGAAGGAGGAAAGTGGAGGTGGAGTGATGGGGTCCCAAGGAAGGAGTAGATTGGGGGCTGTGAATGGGACCTCACTGGGGTTGGGCAGATGGGGCTGGAACAGGCACCCAAGTGTGGAAAAAAAAGCTGAAACGCCCATGTCTGCGAGTGGAGGGCAGATGGGGAGACAGGCCAAGCCAGGGTAGGCAGGAGAGTTAAGGAGCCAGGCAGCTGGGTCCCGTGGCAAGAGTGGCCGCCCCAGAGTGGGTGGCCGTGGGGCAGAGCGCCTGGTTCCGGGTTAGGCAATGAGGAGCCGGGGCCAGGCCTGTCAGGTGGCAGGATCGTTAGGGCCCCGTGGCCATGGGTACCCCACACTGCAGCCACTGCTGCTGCTGAGTAGGCAGATGCACCGGGCTGATTACCACGCTCCTCCCGGCCACACCAACTTCCCCCAGGGCACCCACCCCCTCCACCTCTCCTCCCCTCCCCACAGTGACTCCTGCCCAGGGAATGTCCAGCTCTGGCATAAAGGACCCGGGTGTCCTCGAGCTGCCGTCAGTCAGGAGGCTGTGCAGTCCGAGATGGGCTTGTCTCGGGCACCCTGGATGGGGCGTGTGGGCGGGCGCGGGATGATGGCACTGCTGCTGGCTGGTCTGCTTCTGCCAGGTAGGAGGCTGGGGGCCCTGGGAACAGGAGGAAGGTGGGAGGGAGAGTCCAGGAGAGGACCCAGTGAAGGGGACGGGCAGGGGCTCTGGAATCTGCCTTTTGAGTCTGGGGATTGCTCCTCACTGCCTTGTCACCTCAGGTAAGTTTCTTAAACTTCCTGAGCCTCAGTTTCTGAAATTCTGAAGTGGGGTTAATGACACCTATCTCTAGTCTATGTGTCTCAAATTAAATAATGTATGTGACACATGCTTTGGAAATTCTAGAGGTTTATATAAATGGTGGTGGTGGTGATTTTTATTATGGGAGAACTACACGATAATGATTGGACATTTAATAGTGATATCAATTTTAGAGCCTTTTAATATGCTAGACTCTGTTTTAAGCACATTTGGATTATATATTAGAACCTTTTTTTTTTTTGGTGAGCTGGAGTCCCACTGTGTCTCCCAGGCTGGAGTGCAGTAGCGTAATCTCGGCTCACTGCAACTTCCACCTCCCATGTTCAAGCAACTCTCATGCCTCAGCCTCCCGAGTAGCCGGGACTACAGGCGCCCATCACCACACCTGGATAATTTTTTTTTGTATTTTTAGTAGAAACAGGGTTTCACCATGTTGGTCAAGCTGGTCTGGAACTCCTGACTCAAGTGATCCACTCGCCTCGGTCTCCTGAGGTGCTGGGATTACAGGCATGAGCCACCACACCCAGCCTACATTAGCACTTTTGATCATTACAAGAATGGTAAGAAAGGAGATTTGCTATTTCCACTCTACAGATGAGGACACTGAGGCATGAAGAGGTTAGGAAACTAGCTCAGGATCATGCATTAGAAAGCAGCAAAGCCAAGATTTCAACCCCAGGCCAGGTGACCCCTGGACCTGTGTTGTTGACCACCGGGTACTTACAGCGCTTGAGGAATTTCTGCGACCTTCCCATGGTCTGGTAGGTGGTTGGTATCTGAGGGAATAGAGAAAGAGAAAGGCAATGCTTGGTGGATTTATGCAGAGTACTGAAGGGAATTGGCACAGAAAGGGTTTGGTGTGGAGGTGCATGCAGAGAATTTCTTTCTGAGGAGAGAACAGGGACATCACAGAGGATGGAAGTCTGGCTGTTAGTGGAGGGGTCAGGATGAGTGGCAGTAATAAATCATAATGTATAATGCTTTACACTTTCTAAAACATCTTCTGGCCGGACACGATGGCTTGCGCCTGTAATCCCAACACTTCAGGAGGCCAAGGCAGGTGAATCACCTGAGGTCAGGAGTTCGAGACCAGCCTGGCCTATATGGTGAAACTCCATCTCTACAAAAAATACAAAAAATTAGCTGGATGTGGTGGCGGGTGCCTGTGGTCCCAGCTACTTGGGAGGCTGAGGCAGGAGAATTGCTTGCACCCAGGAGGCAGAGGTTACAGTGAGCTGAGACCATGTTATTGCACTCCAGCCCGGGCAACAAGAGCCAAACTCCATCTAAAAAAAAAAAAAAGAAAAAAAATCTTCCAGATGGATGCTCTCATTTAGTCTTCTTCATAGTAATGCTGTGAGAAGGCAAGACAAATTTGGCCCCTCTGAATGTATAAACTAAAGCTCAGAGAGGTTCAGTAACTTGCTATGTGGCTCTGTTTGTGTCACGTGGGACCTGGAGGGACCAGGGAATGCAGAAGAAATGTAGGTGAAAGAGTCATGGAGGAACCACGGGGTAAGTTGGGCCTGGGGTTTTGAGCAAAGGAAAGGAAAGATGTGTTCCCACATCCCAAAGGGAAGTTAAGGCAGCAGAAGTCAGATGAAGGGCTGGATGGAGGCAGGTGTGCTCAGAGAGGGAAGCTAATCATGGCCAGGAGTCTTTGAGGCTCTCGGGGTTTCGTCCTGGGCTGGGCCGTCGAGAGCAGGGCTGGCTCAGGGTGCGGTGTCCTGCCACACTGGTACCAGCAGGTTCTGAAGCAACAGATAGTGACCCCACATCCTGGCCCCCACCCAGCCTTACTGGCATGGCCAGTGCTGGGATGGGAAATAGGGTTTCCTTTCCTGACCACAGCCTGGGCTCTCACGAAGAAGCTGGTGACCAAATCTTAGTCCTCGAGTGCCCTTTCCTTTATTTCAGCCCCTCTGCCCCCAGCTTTATCTTTTTCCGGTGTCTCCTTCTGTTTTTCTCCGCTTCTCAGCCCTCCATTGTTTTGCCTTTTGCCTTCTCCTTCCCTTTGGTCCCACTGTCTGGCCCAGGATTTTTCTCCTTAAGAATTTATGCCTGGACTTCTCAGAGCCTCAGTTTCCCCAGTTCTCTGTCTCTTTAGGGTCCTTTCTTTTAGACCTACTTGTTCCTGCCATTTTTCCATTCCCTTTTCTTTTAAAAAATTTTTTAAATTAAAAAACAAAATACAGATGGGGTCTCACTATGTTGCCCAGGCTGCTCTTAAACTCTGGGGCTCATGCAATCCTCCCATCTTGGCCTCCCAAAGTGCTGGGATTACCAACGTGAGCCACTGTGCCCAGCCCCCTCTTATCTTCAATGTATTCCTTTGAGGCCCCTCACTTTGGCACCTAATTTTCTATTTTTCTGGTTGGTGTTTGCCCACCCTTCCCAAACAATGAAACTGCTTTTATTCTGCCACCTCGATATCCTTTAGAGACAACCACCAGTTCTTCCTCCTTTCTCCATCCCTAAACTCTCCCTGGGCTCCGCTTGGGAGAAACCTGAGAGGCCGATGACTGAGATAGAGGCCGATGACTGAGATAGGGCTGAAAGGTGAGGGAGGAAGCCAAGCCTCCCTGGCCCTTACTAACCACTGCTTTCCTCCACAGGGACCTTGGCTAAGAGCATTGGCACCTTCTCAGACCCCTGTAAGGACCCCACGCGTATCACCTCTCCTAATGACCCCTGCCTCACTGGGAAGGGTGGCTCCAGTGGCTTCAGTAGCTACAGTGGCTCCAGCGGTTCTGGCAGCTCCATTTCCAGTGCCAGTGGCTCTGGCGGTGGCTCCAGTGGATCCAGCGTTGCCCAGGGTGGTTCTGCAGGATCTTTTAAGCCAGGAACAGCGTATTCCCAGGTCAGCTACTCCTCCGGATCTGGCTCTAGTCTACAAGGTGCATCCAGTTCCTCCCAGCTGGGCGGCAGCGGCTCCAAGCCGGGCAGCAGCGGCTCTCACTCAGGAAGCAGCGGCTCTAACGCAGGAAGCAGCAGCTCTCATTCCAGCAGCAGCAGCACCTTTCAGTTCAGCAGCAGCAGCTCCCAAGTAGGGAGTGGCTCTGCTCTGCCAACCAGTGACAACGCTTACCGCGGAATACTAAACCCTTCCCAGCTTGGACAAAGCTCTTCCTTTTCCCAGACCAGTGGCCAAAGGGTCAGCTCCAACCAGCGTCCCTGTAGTTCGGACATCCCCGACTCTCCCTGCAGTGGAGGGCCCATCATCTCACACTCCGGCCCCTACATCCCCAGCTCCCACTCTGTGTCAGGGGGTCAGAGGCCTGTGGTGGTGGTGGTGGAGCAGCACGGTTCTGGTGGCCCTGGAGTGGTTCAAGGTCTCCCCTGTAGCAACGGTGGCCTTCCAGGCAAGCCCTGTCCCCCAATCACCTCTGTAGACAAATCCTATGGTGGCTACGAGGTGGTGGGTGGCTCCTCTGACAGTTACCTGGTTCCAGGCATGACCTACAGTAAAGGGAAAATCTACCCTGTGGGCTACTTCACCAAAGATAACCCTGTGAAAGGCTCTCCAGGGGTCCCTTCCTTTGCAGCTGGGCCCCCCATCTCTGAGGGCAAATACTTCTCCAGCAACCCCATCATCCCCAGCCAGTCGGGAGCTTCCTCAGTCATTGCGTTCCAGCCAGTGGGGACTGGTGGGGTCCAGCTCTGTGGAGGCGGCTCCACAGGCTCCAAGGGACCCTGCTCTCCCTTCAGTTCTCGAGTCCACAGCAGTTCTAGCATTTCCAGCAGCTCCGGTTCACCCTACCATCCCTGCGGCAGCACTTCCCAGAGCCCCTGCTCCCCGCCAGGCACCGGCTCCTTCAGCAGCAGCTCCAGTTCCCAATCCAGTGGCAAAATCATCCTTCAGCCTTGTGGCAGCAAGTCCAGCTCTTCTGGTCACCCTTGCATGTCTGTCTCCTCCTTGACACTGACTGGGGACCCCGATGGCTCTCCCCATCCCGATCCCTCCGCTGGTGCCAAGCCCTGTGGCTCCGGCAGTGCTGGAAAGATCCCCTGCCGCTCCATCCGGGATATCCTAGCGCAAGTGAAGCCTCTGGGGCCCCAGCTAGCTGACCCTGAGGTTTTCCTACCCCAGGGAGAGTTACTCGACAGTCCATAAGTCAACTTTTGTGTGTGTGCATGCCTTGGGCACAAACAAGCACATACACTATATCCCATATGGGAGAAGTCCAGTGCCCAGGCACAGGGTCAGCTCAGTTTCCCTCCTCCTTCCCAAAAGAGTGGCTCTGCTTTCTCCACTACCCCAAGGTTGCAGACTCTCTCTTATCACCCCTTACTCCTTCCTGTTCCCAAACTGGTCGATTCAAAGCTCCTCTCTTGATTCTCTCCTACTGCTTAAATTCCCATTCCACCGCAGTGCTCCTCAGCCAGATCACCACCCCTTACAATTCCCTCTGCTGTGTCTTTGAAATGGTCCATTGAGTAACACACCCATCAGCTTCTCAACTGGGAAACCCCTGAAATGCTCCCAGAGCACCTCTGACGCCTGGAAAAGTTATACCTTCCTCTTCCCCTTTACCAAATAAAGCAAAGTCAAACCATCATCTGGAAACAGTGGCCACTTTTCAGTGACCTCTGGTCAACCCACCCAATATGCCACTGGGCTCTGGCTCCCAATTCCAGCCCACCCTCCATTACAGAGCTCACCACGCCCTCCTAGATCACCGTCCCCAACACACCCATTGCCTCTCAAGGCCCTTATCTCAGCCCCTTCCTGCGGCCACTTCCCTCAGTGCTCAGATGCTTCCCTGGGTGAGGGAGACACTGGGGCACCCTCAGAGGTTGGAGCAGGCTCCCTGTTGTCTCTGGATCCTGGACAGATGCTCAGTAAACTGTGGGGACTAGGTGCAGACTTTTTGCCTTCTTGGAGTCCTGGGTCTCCTCTGAGAGCCTGGCTGGTGCTCTTCCTACGCCTCTAGAGGTCTCTGTGTCTCTCATTTTCCTTCAAAAGCTGGCCTGTATTTCTCTTCTACCTTCCAGCTCCTCCCACAGAGGAGGAAGACAATAAATATTTGTTGAACTGAAAGCAGAGATTGCCTGGCCTCCCAGATCCTTCCTCCTTTTCCGTCCTCTCTCATTGCTCCAGGAAATCCATTCTCTTCCCATTCCTCATTCACCATGGGGTCCTCCTTCTCCTTATTTAGGGCCCTCAGTGTTTCCTCTCCCTCCCCTCCCCACCCAAACTCCTTTTCTTCCACCATTAGCATGCCTCACCTTCTAGACGCCATCCTCTCTGGGAGTCATGAGTCTCGATTTCCTGGGTTTCTGGGACACCTGGAAGCTTGGGAAGGCTGGGACACAACAACTCCGACCAGATTCCTGTCAGCTGAGTAGGAGCCCAGGTGGGCGTTGTTCCTGGAGCTGGGGGTGGAGAGAGTAAAGGACTGAGAGGATGGGAGCGGGGCAGGGAGTGTAGCCAAGCAGGGTGACTCACTGGCCTAGATCAAGAGGCCTGGCCCGCGGCAGAATAGAGCTGCCAGTGGTCTCTCCGTCTTCACACTCGCTGCTCTGCTGGGGTCCAGAGTGACAGTGTGAGCGACACGGCTCTCAGTTGAGGGCTGAGAGGGCAGCGTGCCCCAGTGGGGAAGAGGAGTCACCTCCACTGGAGAAGAGAGAGAAAGTGGAGTGGTGGTGGGGTCCAGGTGACTTAAGTCCTGAGACAGGAAGGGAGCGGCTGAGGCAGACGGAGTTCCCGCATCCCAAGGAGGGCAGAGGGGGTCGTGCTTGTCCCTGTAGGAGCCCCACCCCCACCCCAGGCCACGTCTTGGAGCCTCTGCTGGCTGCAAAGGAATTCACCCCTACCCTAGCACTTAACCCGTTCCCTCCTATCAGGATGGTGCTGTCTGGTCCTGAATTTAGAACTGTTGAAAGTCCAAGTCTGGAATCAGCAGAAATGTATTACATTGACCAGAAAGGGGCGGAATCACCCTTGGTCCAGCATCTGGCCCCTGATCTGCAGCCAGTGGCAGGAATGGAGGTCCCAGATGCTTCATGGATGGGAATTGCAGGGAGGGAGGCCCTCGGATGTGGTGATTCCTTGAGTCTTCTGCTGTGCTCCAAATTAAAAGCTTGTGTAAAACTCATGCATGTCATCCAAAAAGGCCTCTGGGCTCCTCCCACTGCCAGTTCTGGAGAGGAGCTCTTCGCTCCTCCAGTGGTTAAGCCAGCAGGGGCTGGGGAGGAGGACACAGCAGTAGAATCAGCCAACAGCTCATGTTTAGACCTCGGACAGCCAGGGAAGCCTACTCCTGAGGCCTCTGGGAAGCCATGGAGAGAACAAAGGCATTGTATTTTTATAATAAAAATAAAACATATTTAAAAGTCAACAAACAGTTAATGAGTCTCTACATTCCCCACCCAGCTTCAACAAGGATCAAGTCCTGGCCATTCGACAGCAGCATTTAAAGGCCCTGCTCTACTGTTACTGGGAAATAGCCACTTTCTCCCAGTGTTTCTTACACTATGTGGCACATCTGACCACCTGTGGCAGGCAGAATGATGTCTCAAACCCCAACACCATCAAAGATGTCCACATCCTAATACCTGGAATGTGGGAATTAGGTTACATGGCAAAGGGAAATTAAGATTCCAGATGGATTAAGGTTGCTAGTCCGCTGACCTTAAAGAGATTATCATGGATTATCCAGGTGGGTCCAGTGTAGTCACCAGGTCCCTTACTGTGGACATGGGAGGCAGAAGAGGAGGTCTCAGTGATACAGTGTAAGAACTGGCTGATTTTGGCTTTAGAGATGGAGGAAGGGGACCATGAGCCAAAGAACACAAGTGACCTCTAGAAGGTGAAAAAGGGGGGAAAGGGATTCTCCCCTAAAGCCCCCAGAAAGAATTACAGCCCTGCTGAGACCTTTATTTTAATCCACTGAGACCTGTTTTGGACTTCTGATCTCCAAAACTGTAAAGTCATACATCCATATTGTTGTAAGCCATTCGGTTCATGGTAATTTGTCGCTGCAGCAGCAGGAATTAGCCAGCTTCTCATAAGGATGGCATCCAGGCCCATTTCCCTAGCTAGATACAGGGTCCCATCTAGGAGCAGCTCCTCAGATGGGGCCACTTCCGCACCCCAGAACCTCCTGCAGGTTGGGGCCAAGGTGAAGGAGATATGAGGATGCATGAGAAAGGGGTGCTGGGAGGGAACAATCCAGATCCCAAAGAGAAACCAGTGTTTCTGTTGCTGAGAGGCAATTAACAGAGTGGGACCCCAGGGTGGAGGTCCTTGTGTGTAGGGAAGCAGGGCTGGGGAGGTTGGCAACCAGGGATGAGCTGTGAGCCAGGACACCTAGGCCAAGGAGGGGCAGGGAGGTCAAGGAAAGGAGCCAGGGCGGGGGACACCCAGCTTCCTCTGGGACACTCATTCAAGTGGCACCTGTTGCCACAGACCGCATTAGGAATGAGGGTGGAATGTGGAGGTTTATTGTCTCCACAACCACTAGCCCAGCCTGTTTCTGCTGTCCCCCACCCCACTACCAGGATAAAGGGCTGGCTGTCTTGGGGCTGAGGGAGGTTCAGGTGCTGAGCAGGATGCGGGGCCTCGTGGCAGGGAGCTGCGCTCCCCTGGGCCTGCTTCTGGTTTGTCTTCATCTCCCAGGTACGGAGGCCGTGATGCCCTTGGGCAGGAGAGACTGGAGGTCCCCCAGGAAACAGGAATTAAGGAAAGGGGTAAAGGCAGGAGGGTACACATTTAGGTCCCTGAGGGAAAAGGAAGAATAGGCACAGGGGAAGCAAAGGGAACCGGAACCGGGGAAGGGAAACCATTGGCTGCTTTATCTTCCCTTTCCCTCAGGCCTCTTTGCCCGGAGCATTGGTGCTGTGGAGGAGAAAGTTTCCCAAAACCTGGGGACCAACTTGCCTCAGCTTGGACAACCTTCCCTGACTGGCCCCCCTAACTCTGAACATCCTCAGCCCGCTCTGGACCCGAGGTCTAACGATTTGGCAAGGGCTCCTCTGAAGCTCAGCGTGCCCCCATCAGACGGCTTCCCACCCACAGGAGGCTCTGCAGTGCAGAGGTGGCCTCCGTCCGGGAGGCTGCCTGCCATGTACTCCTGGCCCCCTGAGGATCCTTGGCTGATGATGGCTGCTGCGGCTGCGGACCGCCTGGGGGAAGCGCTGCCCGAAGAACTCTCTTACCTCTCCAGTGCTGCGGCCCTCGCTCCAGACAGTGGCCCTTTGCCTGGGGAGTCTTCTCCTGATGCCACAGACCTCTCACCCGAGGCTTCACACCTCCACCAGGACTCGGAGTCCAGACGACTGCCCCGTTCTAATCCACTGGGGCCCGGGGGAAAAATCCTTTCCCAGCGCCCTCCGTGGTCTCTCATCCACAGGGTTCTGCCCGATCACCCCTGGGGGACCCTGAATCCCAGTGTGTCCTGGGGAGGTGGAGGCCCTGGGACTGGTTGGGGAACGAGGCCCATGCCACACCCTGGGGGAATCTGGGGTATCAATAATCAACCCCCAGGTACCAGCTGGGGAAATATTAATCGGTATCCAGGAGGCAGCTGGGGGAATATTAATCGGTATCCAGGAGGCAGCTGGGGGAATATTAATCGGTATCCAGGAGGCAGCTGGGGGAATATTCATCTATACCCAGGTATCAATAACCCATTTCCTCCCGGAGTTCTCCGCCCTCCTGGCTCTTCTTGGAACACCCCAGCTGGCTTCCCTAATCCTCCAAGCCCTGGGTTGCAGTGGGGCTAGAGCACATAGAGGGAAACCCAACATTGGGAGTTAGAGTCCTGCTCCCGCCCCTTGCTGTGTGGGCTCAATCCAGGCCCTGTCAGCATGTTTCCAGCCCTATCCCCACTTTTCAATGCCTCCCTTGCTCATCTCCAATAAAATAAAAGCATTTATGGAATTTGCTTCTTCTTGGTGTCTTTGTTTCTGGGCATAAGCTGAAGTGAGTCTGTTCACTCCTGTTTTCTAGCCATCTCCACGGCCCTCTAGGGGCCCCTGCAGACGCTCTCTTGCTATACCCATCCTTTGCAAAGGATCAACACCCAAGTGCTTGAGGGCGGAGCCTCACCCTGGCCAGGTGGGAGAGTCTCACCCCAGCCAGGTGGGAGAGCTGTTCCAGAATTGTGCTGGAATCTGAAAGGGGGAGGAGGGACAGCAGGACTAATTGAGACGGCACCTGCAGCAGGGGGATGGCGGCTCCAGGGCCAGGTGGACAGCATTCCTCACAATTCACAGAAACAGGAAGCCAAACGTCACAAAGTCTATGCTTCACTTGTCTTTTCTTCCCCGGAAAGTCAAGCTTCTTAGAAGTGGAGGATACATTGATCTCCTCCCTTACATGCATCACTTGGCACATTGTGTCCCAGAGAACCACAGACTTTGAACATTTGCTGAGTAAATAGCAGACCTCGATAAAGGAAAAGAGAAAAGGGAGAAAGGAAAGGGAGAAAAAACCTTGGAGCCAACAGTCCCATCTGGGGTGGCATTTGATGCTTTCATGCCCAAGCGATGACGCAGTCTCAGCCTTTGGTCACTGTATTTTCTCTCCCGTCCTCCCTTTGGTTTTCCCAGGAGCTCAGCATCCTCACATAGGAGTTGGAGTGAGGGCAGCCAAGGGTCAGGCTACAAAAGCACAGAAGAATTAGCAGGTGCGATTGGAGGTGATTTGGTTCTGGATTCGCTCTCCCCTGTGCCGCGCCTGCAGTGGTCCAGGTGTATGTACTCTCCATTCAGCCAGGTCCCTGGGAATTGAGCAGCTTGTGGGAGGGGAGAAAGGCGTAGGAAAAACACCAGAACTCAAGGGATAGGGAGCTGCCTGCCTGCCTGAGTGGGAGAGGGGCGTTTCCAGAGAAGATGCCCAGTCCCAGCGTCTGCCATAAGGCTCCATCCTACACTGAGAAGTCCTCCCTGGAACACCTTCCGCAGAGCCCACCTTCCGCATCACCAAGCACACGCCCTTCTTCATCACCTCAACCTCTTCACCTGATTCTTTTCCCATCTCGGACTTTCTTGGTTTCTCCCTGCCCTAGGGTGAGGGATTCCATGCCTGTTTTCGGCACCTGTCTCTTCCACCAGCCCAAGGTCATTCTCTCAAGCCTGGAGTCTCACTTCTCTCTGTCCCTCCTCCTGGTTGCCTCTTCTCCATAGTCATTCCTATTCACACATTTAAATTTGGTGTCAACAGTCCCCTGGTCTGTTCCCCAGACTCACTAGAGCATAAGCACCACGAGGACAGGGGCTTTGTCTCTTTAACTCACTGCTGCACCCCCCAGCACCAAGAACAGGGTCTGGACCAGGGCAGGCACTCAGCAGGCACTGAGGAATGCTTGATCCTCTCTCTCTGTCCCTGCCCCTCTCTTACCCTCTCTCCACTTCCACTCAATTCCTGAGCCACACGGCTACACCCGGAGTCTAATCTGCACTTGTGTTGTGGCCCTCCCAGAGCCTCACTGACATTTTTCACCAACCTCATGAAGTCCTTCGCAGCATTAAAATGCTCTGTGTGTTTCATCGTTTAACCTTCGTTACTCTCCGTGAGGAAGGTATTATAAGATTTTTGCGGCGGGGCATGGTGGCTCACGCCTGTAATCCCAGCACTTTGGGAGGTCGAGGCACGCAGATCACCTGAGGAGTTTGAGACCAGCCTAGTCCAACACAGGGAACATGGTAAAACCTCATCTCTACTAAAAATACAAAAATTAGCCAGACATGGTGCCAGGTGCCTGTAGTCCCAGCTATTTGGGAGGCTGAGGCAGGAGAATCGCTTGAACCCAGGAGTTGGAGGTTGTAGTGAGCCGAGATCGTGCCACTGCACTCCAGCCTGGGTGACAGAGTGAGGCTGTCTCAAAAAAAAAAAAAAAAAAAAAAGATTTTTGCAGATGGAGGAACTGAGATTTAGAGGGATTAAGCAACTCACACAGGGTTACAAGTGACAGAGGCGGTGATTCAAACCTCATTTTTTCTCATTATCTGTCCAGGGAGTATTCAAGTACAATATGCAATTAACGGAAATAACAACAAACTTTTATTATATTTACGTATAGGCCAGGTCCCGGACAAGGCGCTTCCACACACACCCTTCCAGCAAATCCTCACAACCACCCCATTGGGTGGGCACTGCTAGGCCCACTGCGCAGGGAAGACACTGAGGCGCAGAGAGGATGGGGAGCCGAGGCTCACACACAGGCAGCACTGAACCAGGGCAGTGAAGTCCATCTGACACTTGGTGCTGGTGGCTCAGGGAAGATGGGCTGCAACAGTGGAGGGTCCCAGGGGGATGTGGCCAGTCCCCTCAGGGTGGTCTTTGGCTTAAGGTTAGTTGTTGCTTAAAATGTGGTGGAACTGGGCATGGTGGCTCACGTCTGTAATTTCAGCACTTTGGGAGGCTGAGGCAGGAGGATTCCTTGAGCCCAGGAGTTCTAGAGCAGCCTGGGCAACATAGGGAGACCTCATTTCTACAAATAGTAATTTAAAAATTAGCTTGTGTACTTAAAAAAAACAAATTAAGAGTAGGCCAGGTATGGTGGCTCACACCTGTAATCCCAGTACTTTGGGAGGCCAAGACAGGCGGAGACCAGCCTGGTCAATGCGGTGAAACCCCATCTCTACTAAAAATACAAAAATTAGCCAGGCACGGTGCTGCATGCCTGTAATTCCAGCTAGAGAGGTTGAGGCATGAGAATTTCTTGAACCTGGGAGATGGAGGTTGCCGTGAGCCAAGATTGTGCCACTGCACTCCAGCCTGGGCAACAGGGTGAGACTCTGTCTCAAAAAAAAAAAAAAAAAATCAAAAGAGAAAAAAAAAAAAAAAAAAAAAATATTAGCTTGGCACGGTGTTGTGCCTGTGGTCCCAGCTACTCTTGGGAAGCTGAGGTGGGAGGATCACCTTGAGCCTGGGAGGTCGAGGCTGCAGTAAGCCATGATCATTCCACCGCACTCCAGCCTGGGTGACAGGGCAAGACTCTAAAAAAGAAAAGAAAGAAAGGCGGCTCACGCCTGTAATCCCAGCACTTTGGGAGGCTAGGAGGGTGGACCACCTGAGGTTAGGAGTTCAAGACCAGCCTGGCCAACATGTTGCAACTCCATCTCTACTAAAAATAAAAAATTAGCCAGGTGTGGTGGTGGGCGCCTGTAATCCCAGCTACTCAGGAGGCTAAGGTAGGAGAATTGCTTGAACCCGGAAGGCAGAGGTTGCAGTGAGCTGAGATCCCGCCATTGCACTCCAGCCTGGGTGACAAGAGGGAAACTCCATCTCAGAACAACAACAACAACAACAAAAACCCAAAAACCAAACAACAACAACTACAACAAAAAGAGAGGGAATGTTTTCAGTAATCTGCGATACAAGAAAGGTCCTGGGCCGGGCGCGGTGGCTCAAGCCTGTAATCCCAGCACTTTGGGAGGCCGAGATGGGTGGATCATGAGGTCAGGAGATCGAGACCATCCTGGCTAACACCGTGAAACCCCGTCTCTACTAAAAATACAAAAAACTAGCCGGGCGAGGTGGCAGGCGCCTGTAGTCCCAGCTACTCGGGAGGCTGAGGCAGGAGAATGGCGTGAACCCGGGAGGCGGAGCTTGCAGTGAGCTGAGATCCGGCCACTGTACTCCAGCCTGGGCGGCAGAGCAAGACTCCGTCTCAAAAAAAAAAAAAAAAAAAAAAAAAAAAGAAAGGTCCTAATGTTTGCAACAGAGACTACTGCTGGCATAATGATTTTTACATTTTTATTAGTGGTTAATTTTTGGAAGTGGTGGCTGGAGTAGCAGGAGTCGTTCATTTCTCCTATCCTAGAAGGGCACTTAACCAGAAGTTAGGAAACCGAGGTTCCCCTTCTGCCACACAACTTTCTGTGCCAGGTCACCTTAGCCAAGTCATTGACCTCTGTGGACCTTTGTTTTCTCATGTGTAACATGGGATGAAAGCAGACGTCCAGCCTTCCTCACAGGGTTGTTAGGAAGTTTAGGTAACATAACGATAAGGTGCCTTAGAGACTGAAAACCCTGAGCCATCGTAAGGGATAGATCCTAATGCAGTGCATTGTCCCAGTGAGGTGGTTCACATGATAATTCTTAATCCCACAGAGGATGGCTGGTCTGGTGCAGTGGCTGTCGTTGACATCACAGTCGATTGATAAGGTTGATGTGATGCTTTGCACTGGGAATTACACTCGAGAGAATGACTCCAAGTTCAAGAGGAAGAGTTGAGTGGCTTCTCATTTAAATATTTCACCCCGCAAACAAACTGCATTCACTCAGCCATGTGTCAGTAAAAAAAGACATTTTTCATGTACACACACACTGTTGGGTGATGGTAATAATAATAACTTCCTTTATGTATTTACCATGAATTAAATGTTACAGGGTTACTTCAATTCTTAGAATTCTATGATGTGCTTACTCTTTTGTTGTTGTTGTTGTTTCGATAGGGATCTCGTTTGCTGCCCAGGTTGTCTTGAACTCCTGGCCTCAAGTGATCCTCCTGCCTCGGTCTTCCAAAGTGCTGGGATTACAGGTGTGAGCCACCATGACCAGCCTAAGTGAATTAATGTTTGATTCTAGATAATCTCCAGCTAGACAAGCCCCACTGTGGAAAGGTGGTAGCAACCAGTTGTGAAATAATTTTGAGACCATTTAGTTCTTCTTGGCCTCAGGATGGCAGTTGTGACTGATGGAGCAGGTGTTTTTTTTTTTTTCTTTCTTTCTGTTTTTTTTGTTTCGAGATGGAGTCTTGCTCTGTTGCCAGGCTGGAGTGCAGTGACGTGATCTCAGCTTATTGCAACTTCCGACTCCCTGGTTCAAGAGATTCCCCTGCCTCAGCCTCCCGAGTAGATGGGATTACAGGTGTGCGCCACCACGCCCAGCTGATTTTTGTATTTTTAGTAGAGACGGGGTTTCACCATGTTGGCCAGGATGGTCTGGATCTCCTGACCTGGTGATCCACCTGCCTCAGCCTCCCAAATCCCTCGGCCTGGGATTACAGGCCTGAGCCACTGTGCCTGGACAGAGGGTGGTTTCTTTAGCACCTCTTCCTCTGTCCCTCCTTTCTCTGAATCGTGTGCTTAAATCACTCCCTGGCTACTCACGACCATAATCCCTCTTGCCTCACGTAGTCAAAACCCACTTCTCTTGAGTCTCTCTGTCCACTGTGACATTGTCATATGATGAATTCAGGAGAACTAACTCTGTTCGTGATTACTAGGTGCAAAGATGATGAGTCTAGGAAGATAAAATCTATCTAGTATGTTAGTGGCCCCTTAAACATCTGTCACCAGCCTTCAAGCTCAGGTGCCCCTCTGCTTTCCTGGGACACCCTCTCAGTATCTAAAGGATGTTAAGGCATTTCTACTTAATGTAATTTTGTTTCTCTTATGAATTTATTAAGCAAACAGCATTTAAGCATTAAATAATGTTCTTCTATTTATATACTATGTACACAACTAATACGTATACATTTATGGATTTAATAATCCAAACTGTTTCAAACATTAAATATTGATTTTAGACTTAAACTCATTAAAGCATTTAATTAAAATCTTGCATTTAGCTGGACACAGTGGCTCGTACCTGTAATCCCAGCACTTTAGGAGGCCGAGGATAGATCACCTGAGTTCAGGAGTTCGAGACCAGCCTGACCAACATGGTAAAACCCTGTCTTTACTAAAAATACAAAAATTAGCTGGGCGTGGTGGCAAGTGCCTATAATCCCAGCTACTCAGGAGGCTGAGGCAGGAGAATCACTTGAACCCATGAAGCAGAGGTTGCAGTGAGCCGAAATCACGCCATTATACTCCAGCCTGGGCGACAAGAGCAAGACTTCATCTTAAAAAAAAAAAAAATTGCATTTAATATATAGGATTCTCTTAAATGTCTGAAACCCCCTAAGAAGCAAACAAATGCATTTTTTTTTTTCCAGATGGGGTTTCGCTCTTGTTGCCCGGGCTGGAGTGCAATGGCGCAATCTCAGCTCACTGCAACTTCTGCCTGCTGGGTTCAAGCAATTCTCCTGCCTCAGCCTCCCGAGTAGCTGGGATTACAGGTGTGCACTACTAGACCCGGCTAATTTTTTATTTTTAGTAGAGACGGGGTTTCACCATGTTGGTCAGGCTGGTTTCGAACTCCTGACGTCAGTTGATCCACCTGCCTCGGCCTCCCAAACTGCTGGGATTACAGATGTGAGCCTCTGAACCCGGCCTACAAATGCAATTATTATTATTATTATTATTTTATTTTTTGGAGACAGAGTTTTTCTCTATCACCCAGGCTGTAGTAGAGTGGCACTATCAGGGCTCACTGCAGCCTCAATCTCCTGAGCTCAAGGAGTCCTCCCGCCTCAGCCTTCCAAGTAGCTGGGACAACAGGCCGTGCACTGCACCTGGCTAACTTTAATTTTTATAGAGATGGGGTCTCACTGTGTTGCTCAGACTGATCTTGAACTCCTGGCCTCAAATGATCCTCCCACCTCAGCCTCTCAAAGTGCTGGGATTATAGGCATGAGCCACTGTGCCCAGCCTGGAACACTAATTTTTTTTTTTTTTTTTTGAGATGGAGTCTCACTCTGTCACCCAGGCTAGAGTGCAAGGGCATGATCTTGGCTCACTGCAACCTCCGCCTCCCAGGTTCAGGTGATTCTCCTGCCTCAGCCTTCCCAGTAGCTGAGACTACAGGCGTGCGCCACCGCACCTGGCTGATTTTTTTTGTATTTTTAGTGGAGACAGGGTTTCACCATATTGGCCAGGCTAGTCTTGAACTCCTGACCTCGTGATCCGCCCACCTCGGCCTTCCAAAGTGCTGAGATTACAGGCGTGAGCCACCGCGCCCGGCCTTGGAACACTAACTTTTAACAACTATCTGCACACAGAAAAGCATCATCACAAGAACCAAAAATCAGGTGAGCAATCATAGTAACTGGATTTAACTTTGCATCACTAAAAGAGACTGGAGGAGAGCAGGAGAGACAGTCTTGAATTGTGATGCCCCCTTCCGTCCTCCCTGGCAGTGTCCTGCAGCATGGAAAGAGAATCTTTGCACTTTGGGGAGGGAGGGCACGGGAGTGGGGGTACTTTACATTGAAATCACCGCTGCTCTGTCATAGCAGAGAGCAAAGTCATGCTGGGCTCAGCCAGCACCTGCACGTGGAGGGAGCATCTGGACCAGCCCTAGCCAGAGGGAAACGCCTATCCAGTGGTTGGAATTTGAGTTTCTCGGCAAGCCTCACCACCATGGGCCAAAGTGCTCTAGTGTCCTAGGTAAACTTGAAAGGCAGTCTAGGCTGGACACGGTGGCTCACACCTGTAATCCCAGCACTTGGGGAAGCTGAGGCAGGAGGGACACGAGCCCAGGAGTCTGAGACCAGCCTGGGCAACATAAGGAGGCCATATATCTACAAAAGGCAAAAAAGGAAAGACAGTCTAGGACACAAGGACTGGAATTCCTAGACAATTCCCAGTGCTGGGCTGGACTTACAGCGAATGGACTAGGGTTGCACTTGACCTAGGGAGACACCAGCCGGTATGGCTAAGGGAGGGCTTGTGCCACCCCTTCTCCAATCCCAGGCAGTGCAGCTCCTAGCAACGAAAGTGACTCCTTCCCTCTGCTTAAGGAGAGGCGAGCAACGGGTAAAGAGGACTTGGTCTTGCATCTTGGATACCAGCTCAGCCACAGTAGGACAGGGCACTGGGCAGAGTCATGAGGCCCCCATTCTAGGTCCTAGCTCTTAGATGACATTTTTAGACACACCTGGGCCAAAAGGGAAGCTGCTGCCTTGAAGAGAAGGGCCCACTACTTGCAGGATCCATCACCTGCTGACTAAAGAGCCCTTGGGCCTTGAATAACTAGCAGCAATAACCAGGTAGTACACTGTGGGCCTTGGTTGAGATTCTGAGACGTGCTGGCTTCAGGAGTGACCCAGCACATTCCCAGCTATGGTGGCTATGGTGGAAGACTCCTGAGGTTCCAGAAAAGCAGAGGGAAAAGTAAAGGGGACTTTGTCTTGTACCTTAGGCACCAGCTCAGCCATGGTAGGGTAAAGAAACAAGCAGTCTCTTGAAGTCCCCTAGGTGTAGAATTTGTCCTGGACCTGCCCCTCTGGCTCAGGGCAGGTCCAGAGGGGAGCCTGCTGCCCTGAAAGGTAAGTCTCAGGCTTGGCAACATTCACCACAAGCTGATGGAAGAGCCTTTGGGCTTTAATTTTAATTTTTATTTTTTTTGAGACAGAGTCTTGCTGTCACCCACACTGGAGTGCAGTGGTGCCATCTAGGCTCACTGCAACCTCCGTCTCCTGGGTTCAAGAGGTTCTCCTGCTTCAGCCTCCCAAGTAGCTGAGATTACAGGCACCCACTACCACACCCGGCTAATTTTTGTATTTTTAGTAGAGACGGGGTTTCACCATGTTGGTCAGGCTTGTCTCGACCTCCTGACCTCAAGCGATCCACCTGCCTCGGTCTCCCAAAGTGCTGGGATTACGGGCGTGAGCCACCATGGCCGGTCGCCTTTGGGCTTTAAGTGAGCATTGGTGGTGACCTGGCAGAATTGCTGTGGACTGGTGGTGGTGGTCGCCATAGGGAGAGGCTCCTCTGCCTGAGGAAAGGGGAGGGATGAGTGGCAGGGATTTTGTATTGTGGTGTGAGTGCCCGCTTAGCCACAGTAGAGTAGAACAGAACATCAAGTAAATTACCAAAGTTTTTGACTCCAATCCGTGGCTCCCAGACAGCATCTCTGGACAAGCTCTTGGCCTAGAGGAACTTGTTGCCCTGAAGAGAAGACCCTTGGCCAAGACCCAGTGCTGTGCTGACTTCAAGTCTGACCCAGTGCAGTCCCAGTGGTGCCCACAGGGGTGCTTGTGTCACCACACCCCCAGCTCCAGGTGGCTCAGCACAGAGAGAGAGAGACTGTATGTTTGGGAGAAAGTAAGCAAAAAGAACAAGAGTCTATGCCTGATAATCCAGAAAATTCTTCCAGCTCTTATCCAAGACCACCAAGGCAGTACTTCTAAGAGTCTGCAAAACCACAGTATTACTGGGTTTCCCAGGAAGGACAGGCACAAACAAGCCCAGGTCTGTGAAGACTACAATAAATACCTAACTCTTCAATGCCCAGATACCGATAAACATCTATAAGCATCAGTACCATCATGACCTCATCAAATGAACTAGATAGGCTATCAGGGACCAAGCCTGGAGAAAAAGAGATATATGATCTTTCAGACAAAGAATTCAAAATAGATGTTTTGAGGGAACTAAGAGAAATTAAAGGGCCGGGTGTAGTGGCTCACACCTGAAATCCCAGCACTTTGGGAGGCCGAGAAGGGCGGATCACGAGATCAGGGGATCGAGACCATCCTGGCTAACACAGTGAAACCCCATTTCTACTAAAAATACAAAAAATTAGCCAGGTGTGGTGGCACGCACCTGTAGTCTCAGCTACTCAGGAGGCTGAGGCAGGAGAATTGCTTGAATCCAGGAGGCGGAGGTTGCAGCGAGCCGAGATTGCGCCATTGCACTCCAGCCTGGGTGACAGAGTGTGACTCCGTCTCAAAAAAAAAAAAAAAAAAAAAAAAATTCAAGATAGCACAGAGAAAGAATTCAGAATTGTATCAGATAAATTTAACAAAGAGATTGAAATAATTAAAAAGAATCGGCAGAAATTCTACAGTTGAAAAATGCAATTGACATGCTGAAGAATGTATGACTCTTTTGAAATTTTTTTTTTCTTTTTCCTTTTCTTTCTTTTTTCCTTTCTTTTTTTGGGGCGGGGGACAGAGTCTTACTCTGTCACCCAGGCTGGAGTGCAGTGGCACAATTGCAGTTCACTGCAACCTCTGTCTCCTGGGTTCAAGAGGTTCTCCTGCCTCAGCCTCCCGAGTAGCTGGGATTAAAGGTGCCCACCACCACGCCTGGCTAATTTTTGTATTTTTAGTAGAGATGGGGTTTCACCGTGTTGGCCAGGCTGGTTTTGAACTCCTGATCTCAGTTGATCCGCCTGCCTTGGCCTTTCAAAGTGCTAGGATTTCAGGTGTGAGCCACTGTGCCCAGCCTTTTTAAAATTTTATTTATTTTAATCTTTCAGAAAAGACAGAATCTCTGAATAGTAGAATTAGTCAAGCAGAAGAATTAGTGAGCCTGAAGACAGGCTACTTGAAAATACAGAGTCAGAGGAGACAAAAGAAAAAATAATAAAAAACAATGAAGCATGCCTATACGATCTAGAAAACAGCCTCAAAAGGGCAAATCTAAGAGTTATTGGCTTTAAAGAGGAAGTAGAGAAGAGATAGAGGTAGAAAGTTTATTCAAAGAAATAACAGAATTTCCCAAACCTATTGGAAGATATCAACATTCAAATACAAGAAGGTAACAGAATGCCGGGCAGATTAAACTCAAAGACTACCTCAAGGCATTTAATAATTAAACTCCCAAAGCATCAATAAGTCTGGCAGCAGATTTTTCAGTGGAAACCTTACAGGTCAGGAGACAGTGGCATGACATATTTCAAGTGCTGAAGGAAAAAAACTTTTACCCTACAATAGTATATCCAGTGAAAATATCCTTCAAGCATAAAGGAGAAATAAAGACCTTTTCAGATAAAGAAAAGCTGAGGGATTTCATCAACATCAGACCAGTCTTACAAGAAATGCTCAAGGGAGTTCTTTAATCTGAAAGAAAAGGATGTTAGTGAATGAAAATAAATCTCATTACAAAACTCATTGGTAATAGCAAAGTATACAGAAAAACACAGAATAGTATAACACTGTAATGGTGGTAGGTAAACTACTCTTGTCTTAAAGTAGAAAGACTAAATGATGAACCAATAGAAAATAATAACTATAGTTTATTGCAGCACTGTTCACAATAGCTAAGATTTGGAAGCAACTAAAGTGTCCATCAACAGATGAACGGATAAAGAAAATGTCCATATACATAATGGAGTACTATTCAGCCATAAAAAGAATGGTATCTTGTCATTTGCAACAATATGGTTGGAACTGGAGGTCTTTATGTTAGATGAAATAAGCCAGGCATAGAAAGACAAACATCACATGTTCTCACTTATTTGTGGGATCTAAAATCAAAACAATTGAACTCATGGACAGAGACAGTAGAAGGATGGTTACCAAAGGCTGGGAAGAGTAGAGGGGCTGTGGGGGACACGTGGGGATGGTTAATGGGACAAAAAGAATTAGTTAGAAAGCATGAATAAGACCTAGTATTTGATAGCACAACAGGAAGACTATAGTCAATAATAACGTTTTAAAATTTTTTTATTTTATTTTATTTTTAGATGGAATCTCCCTCTGTTGCCCAGGCTGGAGTGCAGTGGCACCTTCTCAGCTCACTGCAGCCTCCGCCTCCTGGGCTTCAATGATTCTCCTGCCTCAGCCTCCCGGGTAGCTGGGATTACAGGCGCCTGCCACCACGCCCAACTAATTTTTGTGTTTTTAGTAAAGATGGGATTTCACCATGTTGGCCAGGCTGGTCTCAAACTCCTGACCTCAGGTGATCCGCCCGCTTCGGCCTCTCAAAGTGTTAGGAGTATAGGCATGAGCCACTGCGCCCAGCTGATAATAACTTAATTGTACATTTAAAACTAATGGCCGGGCGCGGTGGCTCATGCCTGTAATCCCAGCACTTTGGGAGGCCGAGGCGGGCGGATCACAAGGTCAGGAGATCGAGACCACAGTGAAACCCCGTCTCTACTAAAAGTACAAAAAATTAGCCGGGCGCGGTGGTGGGCGCCTGTAGTCCCAGCTACTCAGGAGGCTGAGGCAGGAGAATGGCGTGAACCCGGGAGGCGGAGCTTGCAGTGAGCCGAGATCGCGCCACTGCACTCCAGCCTGGGCGACAGCGCGAGACTCCGTCTCAAAAAAAATAAATAAATAAAATAAAATAAAACGAACTACAAGAGTGTAATTGCATTGTTTGTAACACAAAGGACTAATGCTTGAAAGGATGGACACCCAATTTTCCGTGATGTGATTATGACACACTGCATGCCCGCACCAAAATATCTCATGTACCCCATAAACATATGTACCTACAATGTACTCACAAAATTTAAAAAAAAAATTAATAAAACAATAAAATGAGGCCGGGTGTGGTGGCTCACTCCTGTAATCCCAGCACTTTGGGAGGCCGAGGCAGTTGGATCACCTGAGGTTGGGAGTTTGAGACCAGCCTGACCAACATGGAGAAACTCTGTCTCTACTATAAATACAAAATTAGCCAGGTGTCATGGTGCATGCCTGTAATTCCAGCTACTCGGGAGGCTGAGGCAGGAGAATCGCTTGAACCCACGAGGCGGAAGGTTGCGGTGAAGGGAGATTGCACCATTGCACTGCAGCCTGGGCAACAAGAGCGAAACTCTGTCTCAAAATAAATAAATGAATGAATGAATAAATAAATAAATAAAATGAAATAAAAATAAATAAATGTACAACACCAGGGAGTAGTTTTTAGTATACTCATGGGGTTACAAAACCAACACCATAATCAATTTCAGAACATTTTCATCAACCCGAAAAGAAAGCCCAAACCCAAGAGCAGTCACTCCCAATCTCCTGGCAACCCTCTCCTACTCCACCCTAGCCCAAGCAGCCACTCATCTACTTTTTGTCTCTACGGACTTACCTATTCTGTACATTTCATATAAATGGAATAATACAACATGTGGTCATTGTGACTGGTTTCTTTCATTTAGCACAATGTTTTCAAGGTTCATCCATGTTGTAGCACATATCAGTACTTTATTTCTTTTTATTTTCAAATTCATTTTTATTCTAGTGTGTGGCTGTATATATCACATTTTATTTTCCATTCATCAGTTGATGGACATTTAGGCCATTTCCATTTTTGTTGTTGTTGTTGTCATTGTTGTTGTTTGACTATTTATTATGAATAATGCTGCTATGAACAGTTGTGAACAAGTTCTTGTGTAGACATAGATTTTCCTTTTTCTGGGCTATAAACCTAGAAGTAGGATTGCTGAGTCATACAGTACCTCCATGTTCAACCTTTGGAGGAACAGTCAGACTATTTTCCAAAGTGCTGTACCATTTCACACTTCAACAACTGTGTATGAGAGTTCCAATTTTTCCACACCTTTGCCAACACCAAATTGCTGATCGCCAATTTCAGGTTTTTTCTATCTTTTGGGAGGCTGCCTGTCCCTGGCGCCAGCTGTTACCAGTTATTATTTTAGAGAAACAGTTAATAACCGCCTGGCCATCACCTGATGCTCGCCTGACATTCCTGGTGGGTGTGTGTGTGGCAGGGAGCCCTCTCCTGCTCTGCTCATGCCTGACTAGCTGTCTACTACAACAGGGCTACTGGGCTTTCTCAGCATTCTCTGTGGGTTTTCTGCTTACACAGACGAAAGCAAGCACCTATCTTTGCTTTATAAACAGACACATAATTAATAGAAGAGACAAAATGAATAGTTCCCTTTTTATTAAAATAAAATTTTAAAACTCAATTCTTCTCCATTACAGTCATCTTTTGTGCCCTTTCTGTGAATTTTTATCTGTTATTATCGTGATTTCATGGCCTGCCACAGATTCAATTTACTTCAATTAACCATAATGATCATTCCTCCCCCATCTTCTTTCTTTCATGCCCAATTGTCAACTTGAACAATGGGAGCTCTTTTAAGTTGGCTCCTTTGTCCTTTTTAGCACTGTCCTTGACTTTCTTTCTTTCTTTTGCTTTCTTTCCTTCTTTTCTTTTTTTTTTTTTTTAAGACAGAGTCTCACTGTTGTCCAGGTTGGACTGGCATAATCACGGCTCACTGCAGTCTTGACCTTCCCAGGCTCTGATGATCCTCCCATCTCAGCCTCCCAAGTAGCCGGGACTACAGGCACTCATCACCATGCCCAGCCACTTTTTGTATTTTTTGTAGACATGGGGTTTCGCCATGTTGCCCAGGCTGATCTTGAACCCCTGTGCTCAAGTGATCCGTTCGTCTCGGCCTCCCACAGTGCTGGGATTACAGGCATGAGCCACTGTGCCCAGCCTGTCCTTCACATTCTTAAAGTCATCCTTGCTCTCTGGCAACAACAGAACATTCAAATCCTGTCCTGATTCTTTCCTTCTCTGAGACATGGAATCTGTTGTCATCTAAGCCTTGCATTCTAAGGGGTCCCAGTGTCTATAAATGAAGAACAGTATTTGAAACCAAAGCTTAGGTCCTGGGGGTCCACATGACAGTTAGTGACAAAACTACTACTTCCTCTGTTGGCCACTTTTTTGTTTGTTTGTTTGTTTGTTTGAGACAGAGTCTCACTGTGTTGCCAGGCTGGAGTGCGGTGGTGCCATCTTGGCTTACTGCAACCTCAACCTCCCAGGCTCAAGCAATCCTCCCACCTCAGCCTCCCAAGTAGCTGGGCCTACAAGTGCACCACCATGGCTGGCTAATTTTTGTTTTTGTTTTTAATAGAGACAGGTTTTCTTCATGTTGCCCAGGCTGGTCTCAAACTCCTGGACTGAAGCTATCTGCCCATCTTAACCTCCCAAAATGCTGGGATTACAAGTGTGATCCACTGTGCCTGGCCGATAGTTGGCGACTTTTAAGATAGACGTTAATGTCAAATTTGCTAACTTAACATGCTATTTGTTGTATCCTGCTTGTATTGGAGACAGTAGGGTAGCACTCATCATGAAAACTTTCCACATCACTGAGAGACAATGAGGGGACCATACCCAGGTTTATGCAGGAATGAAGTGAAGGAACATGTGGAAGTTACAGTCAGTGTGGGGAAGTCTGGAGAGTGTGAATTAGGCCACACTGCAGGTAAGGTGAGGTCAGCTGGGAAACCAGTCCACTGTAGAGATTTTGAAGTCATAGTTTGAGATAAGATGAAGTGCTCAGTGATTTTTCCACCTGTTATTTTCACCTAGCAAAGACCTGTTTGAGCTACAGTCATTCAGGATGTGACCATGTTGGTCCCCCATCCCCAAAAGATATGCTGAAGTCTTAATCCCTGGCACCTCAGAATGTGATCTGATTTGGAAATAGGGTCTTTATAGAGGTAATCAAGTTAAAATGAGGTCATTAGGGTGAGCCTTGATCCAGTAGAATCTGTGTCTTTATTTAAAAAGCAACTAGCCGGGCATGGTGGTGCATGCCTGTAGTCCCAGCTACTCAAGAGGCTGAGATGGGAGAACTGCTTGAGCCCAGGAGTTCGAGGATGGAGTGAGCTATGATCATGCCACTGACTGCACTCCAGCCTGGGTAACAGAGCAAGATCTCACCTCTAGAAAGAAAAAAAAAAAAAAAAAAGGCAGGAGTGATGTGAAACCCTGGAGGTGGAGCCTGGAGCATCTGCAGGACCCAAGAAAGTGGCCACAGAGAGGGTCCAAGGGGTAGGGGTGCTGGTGCTGACACTGCAGAGCCTTCTAGGCCTTCTTAGGGATTTGGCGTTTTATCTGTATCTGAAGAACCAGGGTTGCACTGATGGCAAGCCAAGATGCATTGTGTTTGCTAGGGGCTGCCAAGTTGCCAAGAGAGGAGATGACTCTGCAGATGGTTCTGCAGGGCCTGGCACAGGGCGAGTTTCCTGCATGAGGGAGGTGCTTTTATTTAATTGTTAAATTTGTTTCCTGTTTATGCCATTCTTTCTCACATGGGGATGTTCATGGCCTTCTGCCTGGGTGGTGACAGCAATCTCCTAATTGGCCTCATACCCACAGGCTCTGCCTCCTCCAGCCCATCCTATAAGTCAGCTCATCAGACCTCTCCCCTGCTCAGGTACTGGCTGGCTGCAGAGCCTGCAGCTTGCACAGAAGGTCGTTCCTGTGCGGCTGACTGCCCCTCCAGGCTCTGTCTGTGTCTTGTCCTCACCCTCACCCCTGTTCCTGCCCTCTGTCGGGCAGACACCACTGGTGGAACTCTTGAACATTTGCAGAACCAATGACTGAATGCACCAGGGCCCTGCCAGCCACCCCACCCTACGCGCGCCTGGAGCTCTTCACCACTCTGCACTTTGGTTCTGCGATTCGCCCACCTCCTCTTTCTCTTCCTGTTAAATGGAACATTCATTTGCTAGATTCCAGTTCCAGAAGCTCTTAACAAAACTTAAGGAATCCTAGAAGGGTACAGTAAGAGGAATGGAAGAAGGAAAGAAGTTAAAGTGTGTTTGGTGGCCGGGCACAGTGGCTCACGCCTATAATCCCAGCACTTTGGGAGGCCAAGGCGGGAGGATCACTTGAAGTCAGGAATTCAAGACCAGCCTGGTCAACATGACAAAACCCCATCTCTACTAAAAATATAAAAATTAGCCAGGCGTAGTGGCGGGCAACTGTAAGCCCAGCTACTCGGAAAGCTGAGGCACAAGAATTGCTTGAACCCCAGAGGCAGAGGTTGCAGTGAGCTGAGACCGCGCTACTGCGCTCCAGCCTGGGTGAGAGAGTGCGACTCCATCTCCAAAAATAAATAAATAAATAAGTGTGCTTGGTTCAGCGGAAAGACTAAAGCTACTGAATAACCTTTGACGTTAAATAAAATTATAACTTTAAATAGATGTAAGGGAAATCACTAATTAGACTAGAACTAAAGATCCACATTTTAAACTACTGGAAGGGCTGAAACAGCAACATAGAGAGCAACCCTTTCAGTGAAAATCGGGAAAAATGATACTCAGAAAAAATAAAGTAATACAGACATAAAAGTTTATCTCTTTTTAAAATAGAGTATTCATGTTCCATGAAACTGCTGGTGATAATTTTTAAACAGTGTATTCATGGAGAAAGGTCTGATAAGACGTTATTTCGGGGGTTATTCCTCGGCGGTAGAAGCTTTTCAGGACTTTTCAACTTTTTACTTTGTACTTTTACAAAGACCTGTATAGTACTGGGTTTACAATAAAAACAAAACAAACACACACAAAAGCCCATTCATCTGCAAACAACTCATTGTTCAAGTCTTTCCTGACCCTCCCACTGAACTCCCAGGCCCATGGTGACTTTCTCATGACATTGAATAATTATAGTTATAACTACTGTAACTAATGGGCCAGGCACTAAGCTCTCTAAGCTTCATCTTCCTTATCTGTAAAGTGGGGATAGTCAGAGTTCCCATGTGATAGGGTCGTTGAGATGACTCAACCAAATACTTGTATATGAAATTCTTAGCATCGTGTCTGGCACAATAAGAACTCAATAACAATTTGCTGCTGTTACCATTATTATTATAATTTATTTTATTTTATTTTTTGATTGACAGAGTGTCACTCTGTCCCCCAGGTTGGAGTGCAGTGGCATGATCTTGGCTGACTGCAGCCTCCACCTGCCAGGTTCAAAGGATTCTCCTGCCTTAGCCTCCTGAGTAGCTGGGACTATGCCCCTGGCTAATTTTTTTTTTTTTTTTGAGACTCACTCTGTCGCCCCAAGCTAGAATGCAGTGGCACGATCTCGGCTCACTGCAACGTACGCCTCCCAACTTCAAGCGATTCTCCTGCCTCAGCCTCCCGAGTAGCTGGGATTGCAGGTGCCGGCCATCATGCCCGACTCATTTTTGCATTTTTAGTAGAGACGGGGTTTCACTATGCTGGCCAGGCTGGTCTTGAACTCCTGACCTCAGGTGATCCACCCACCTCAGTCTCCCAAAGTGCTGGGATTACAGGTGTGAGTCACTGTGCCCGGCCTAATTTTTGTATTTTTAGATGACAAGGGGGTCTCACCATGTTGGCCAGGCTGGCCTAGAACTCCTGACCTCAGGTGATCTGCCCACCTTGGCCTCCAAAAGTGCTGGGATTACAGATGTGAGCCACTGCACCCAGCCTCTAACTTACTTTAATTCCAAACATCCTTCCAAGGTAAACATTATGAACTTTATAAATGATGAAAATATGGCTCAGAGAGGTTAAGTAATTTGCCTAAAGTCACACAGCTAGTAAAGGATTTCCTGGGACATGACATGAAAGTTAATCAGCTACGAATGAAAGTTGTGGGGAATCTGTGCACGGTGAATGAGAAGCACTATCTGGGAAAGGCACTGTAGATGGTGCTAAGGAAATTGGGGAGTAAATAAATCCAATCAAAGGCAGCCCAGGGAAGCATGCATGGATAAAGACTAGATCTAAGGAAGCAAAAATCAAATCCATGATACTAGGTTCCAACTGAAGAAAGAATGTGGCTGCAGAAGAGGGTGGCCTTTATGGAATCTAGGAGAGGGGAGCTCAAGGGACAAGAATCATGAACTGTTTAGTCATTGTTCCCTGCAGGGGAACATGCAGACGGGTATGTTCTGGCCATGAGTATTCTGTTGTAACCTATTTTTATTTTATTTTCTTAATTTTCTTTAATAGAGGCAGGGTCTGGCTATGTTACCCATGCTGATCTCCTGGGCTCAAGCGATTCTCCCACCTCAGCCTCCCTAAGAGATTACGGGCGTGAGCCACCACGCCCAGCCATAACCTGCTTTTAATCAGCGGCTTCAAAATGGCTGTGACATCAAGTGTATAATAACATTGAACTCACAGTCATGCTTTACATATCAAAAGATGGGTGGAGAGAGACTTCTTACGTCAGTTTGATGGAACAATATCTGTGCCGTCTATTTCATGTACACTGGAATCAATCCCTGGATTAAGCCAGACCAGTGGCATGAGCACACAGCACGGGATTGCACTGATCTGACTGATTCTGCCAGAACATGGTGCCACCAGCTGTAACAGGAACACTGGAAGAAATGAATAAATCCAATTAAAACTTGTATTTATGGTAGGGGTGTGGCTGAGATGTTGTTCACTTTATCACCCCTTCTAGTCAAGGGAGACCAGCAGGACTTTTCCTTAGTTCAGCTAAAGACGGAATTCTTTGTCCCACAGCCATGAAAATTCAGGCTCACAGATAATTTGAATGGTGAGTGAGACAGGGTTTCATTGGCTGAAAAGAAAAGGGGGAAACAGGGACTCTCACTAGGCCAGAGTCCCTGCTAGAGCTCTTCCCACCCAACATTCAACCCCCAGGTTCCACACACGAAGAAGAGGGGCCAGGCTGCTCCCTGCTGCAAAGGGCGCAAACTTCCCGAGGCTCCACTTCAGTGGGCAGGCTGGTCGGGGTTTCTCCCAGGAGCCCCCTCCACCTGGCTGTCTCACTACTTCTGAGACTTTGGTCTGTTTACCTTCTGGACGCTGGAAGCCATGTAATGGTTGTGTTTCCCTCTTTGAATTGGTTTCTAGAGAGCTCATTTCCAAATCTGTGACCCCCACCCACAACACAGCATGATGTTTATAGTAATCTCACTGGTTTTATCTGATTTTTCTAACTCTTCACTTGCCTTTGTATTTTTTTCCTTTTTTTTTTTTTTTGGAGATTTTGGGGTCTCACTCATAGCTCACTGCAGTTTCAAATTCCTGAGCTCAAGTGATCTTCCAGCCTCAGTCTTCCAAGGAAGTAGCTGGGACTACAGGCATGTGCTCCAACAGCCTGGCTAATTCATTTTATTGCTTTTTAGAAATGAGATCTGGCTATGTTGACCAGGCTGGGCAGTCTCAAACTCCTGGCCTCAAGCAATCCTCCTGCCTTAGCCTCCAGAGTAGGTGGAATTACAGGCAGGCACCACCAGGCTCAGCCCTAGATGTAATTTTTCATTCTATTGTATTGTGTTTAAGCTATTTTAGATTTTGTTTAAAACAAGGCTGGTATAGATACATACAATGTTTTATTCCTGGACTGGGTTTTACCATGACCTGGATGAAATACTCCTAAAATACCTACCTCTCTTAACTTTGATTTATTGGTCACCCAGCGACAGATTTTGATTGGCAGTCAACTTTTCTTTTCAGGTATCTTGCTACTCGTTTATTTATTTTGTCATTTCACTGGTTCCATTCACTAGTTTCCATATTTCATTGCATCCTTTTTTGCTCTTGCATTTTGTTTTTTTATTTTTATGTCATTCTTTCCATTTTATATCATATTTATGTAATGTGGTTTTTCCTTAACTTTTTAAACTGTTTTGAAGTAAATTTCATTAAAAATTTCTTTTTTTAGCCAGGCGCAGTGGCTCACTCCTGTAATCCCAGCATTTTGGGAGGGTGAGGCGGGTGGATCACCTGAGGTCGGGAGTTTGAGACCAGCCTGACCAACATGGAGAAACCCCATCTCTTCTAAAAATACAAAAATTAGCTGGGCGTGGTGATGCACACCTGTAATCCTAGCTACTAGGGAAGCTGAGGCAGGACAATCTCTTGAACCTGGAAGGTGGAGGTTGCAGTGAGCCGAGATCACACCATTGAACTCTAGCCTGGGCAACAAGAGCAAAACTGTGTCTCAAAACAACAACAACAACAACAAAAAACTATTTATTTTCTGAGACAAGTTCTGGCTCTATCACTCAGGCTGGAGTGTAGTGGTACAATCACGGCTCACTGCAGCCTGGACCTCCTGGGCTCAAATGATCCTCCCACCTCAGCCTCCCAAGTAGCTGGACTAGAGGCGTACACCAATATGCCTGGCTAATTTTTGTATTTTTAGTACAGAGTTTCGCCGTGTTGCCCAGGTTGGTCTCAAACTCCTGAGTTCAAGTGATCTGCCTTCCTTGGCCTCCCAAAGTGCTGGGATTATAGGCATGAGCCACCACGCCCGGCCTAAAATTTCTTTTACTGTGGTAAAAAGAAATATATATATATTTCAGCTATAAACAAGGAATTACATTCTGATACATGCTACAACATGGATGAATATTGAAAAAAGTTATGCAAAATGAAATAAGCCAGACACAAAAGGACAAATATTGTATGGTTTCACTTACAGCAGACATTTAAAATGGGGAAATCTGGTTTGTCAGCACAGCAGGGAAAAAAATAAATACAAATAAAATAGGAAAATCATAGAAGTGAAAAGTCAATTTGGCTAGGTGTACTGGCTCATACTCGTATGTATATATATATATGTGTGTGTATGTATGTATGTTATATATATGAAAATGTATATGACATAAAATTTGGCATTTTAACCGTTTTATATTTTTATTTTATTTTTTATTTGTGTATTTTTTGAGATGGAGTCTCGCTGTTGTTGCCCAGGTTGGAGCATAGTGGCGCGATCTTGGCTCACTGTAGCCTCCGCCTCCCGGGTTCAAGTGATTCTCCTGCCTCAGCCTCCCCAGTGGCTGGGATTACAGGTGTCCACCACCATGCCCGGCTAATTTTTGTACTTTTAGTAGAGACGGGGTTTCGCCCTGTTAGCCAGGCTGGTCTCGTACTCCTGACCTCAGGTGATCCACCCACTTCAGCCTCCCAAAGTGCTGGAATTACAATCATGAGCCACTGTACCTGGCCCATTTTATGTTACTTTATTTTCTCAAGACGGAGTCTCGTTCTGTTGCCCAGGCTGGAGTGCAGTGGCAACACCTCAGTTCACTGCAAGCTCTACCTCCCAGGTTCAACCAATTCTCCTACCTCAGCCCCCTCAGTAGCTGGGATTACAGGTGTCTGCCACCATACCTGGCTGATTTTTGTATTTTTAGAGAGATGGGGTTTCACCATGTTGGCCAGTCTGGTCTCGAACTCCTGACCGTAGGTGATTCACCCGCCTTAGCCTCCCAAAGTGCTGGGTTTACAGGCATGAGCCACTGTGCCCGGCCTAACCATTTTAAATGTGTAATTCATTGGCATTAATTACATTTGACATTGTTGTGCAGTTGTCAACCACTATCTATTTCCAAACTTTTTCATTACTCCAAACAGAAACTCATTACCCATTAAGCAGTAACTCCCCATTCACCTTTCCCTCCAGCCCCTGGTAACCTCTAATCAACATTTTTCTGTTTTTTTTTTTTTTAGAGATGGTGGGGATGGATGTCTCACCATGCTGCCCAGGTTGGTCTCGAACTCCTGGCCTCAAGCAGTTGTCCTGCCTCAGCCTCTCAGAGTGCTGGGATTACAGGCATGAGCCACGGCACCTTATTGACTTTTCACCTCTATGATTTTCCTATTTTACTTTTATTTATTTTTTTCCCTGCTGTGCTGACAAACCAGATTTCTCCATTTAAAATATCTAATGTAAGTGAAATCATACAATATTTGTCCTTTTGTGTCTGGCTTATTTCATTTTGCATAATTTTTTCCAATATTAATCCATGTTGTAGCACGTACCAAAATGTAATTTCTGCTGGGCATGGTGGCTCATACGTCTAATCCCAGCACTGTGGGAGGCCGAGGCAGGCAGATCACCTGAGGTCAGGAGTTTGAGACCAGCCTGGTCAACATGGTGAAACCCCGTCTCTACTAAAAAAAATACAAAAATTAGCTGGGTGTGATGGCGCGTGCCTATAATCCCAGCTACTCAGGAGGCTGAGACAGGAGAATTGCTTGAACCTGGGAGGCGGAGGCTGCAGTGAGCCGAGATTGCGCCATTGCACTCCAGCCTGGATGACAGAGCAAGACTCTGTATCCAAATAAATAAATAAATAAATAAAATGTAATTTCTTTTTTATGGCTGAATAATAGTACTTTGTTAAATTTTCAGTATTGTGTACTTTTTAAAATTAATTTTAACTGCTTACTTTTTCTTTTTCTTTTTTTTTTTTTTGGTAGAGATGGGGACCTCACTATGTTGCCCAGGTGGGCCTCAAACTCCTGGGCTCAAGCGATCCTCCCCTTTCAGCCTCCCAAAATGCTGAGATTACAGGCGTGAGCCACCTCGTTCTGCCACCATTTTATTTTTTGAGTGATGTCTTATTGTCTTAATTTCTTGGGTGACTAACAGTGATGCTTGATAGTATCACCCTAGCATAATGATAGCATCATCCTTAGCAAGGGAATTGGGCCCTGTTACCGGTAGATGGCGCTGTCGATCTTTTAAAGAGCGAGCTCTCTTGCTCTCCCACTTGGAACTCGCTGAGTCAAAACACAGCCTGAGTAGTTTAGGAGCTCCAAAGCCCCGCATATCTCCATTTTCCGCATTTTCTCTCATTAAGACCAACACAAATTTTACCTTTATTATTAGTTATGTGACCTGCTAAGACAATTTATAACACTTTTTATTATTGAAATTTTCAAACTTACACAAAAATAAAGAAAATGTCTCTACCTACCATGCAACTTCAACAATTATTAGCATTTACAAATCTTGGAACAATGTTATTTTCTCACATTATGTTCTATCTCATCCCTCTTAAAGTGTTATGAGATGGGATTCGAGACCAGCCTGACCAACATGGTGAAATTCCATCTCTCCTAAAATACAAAATTAGCCAGGCGTGGTGGCGTGCCCCTGTAATCCTAGTTACTCAGGAGGCCGAGGCAGGAGAATAGCTTGAACCCGGGAGGCGGAGGTTGCAGAGAGCCAAGATCGTGCCATTGCACTCCAGCCTGGGCGACAGAGTGAGACCCCATCCTAAAACAAAAAAAAAAAAAAAAAAACAGTTATGGAATGGGAAATCCATGCTCTAGGCTCAGTAAAATCACTCTACATTAGGAAAGTCTTGGAAACAGACTGCATTTCAGCAGGGAGAGGAGGGGAATTGATGATTTCATTCAAGAAAATAGCCTTAACTCACCGCCCTGACCAATAATCAGGTAATGTGGAATCTGCTCGTAAGATTTCTGGTGGAGGCCAGGCGCAGTGGCTCAAGCCTGTAATCCCAGCACTTTGGGAGGCCGAGACGGGCGGATCACGAGGTCAAGAGATCGAGACCATCCTGGCTAACACGGTGAAAAACCGTCTCTACTAAAAAATACCAAAAAAAAACTAGCCGGGCGAGGTGGCGGGTGCCTATAGTCCCAGATACTCGGGAGGCTGAGGCAGGAGAATGGCGTGAACCCGGGAGGCGGAGCTTGCAGTGAGCTGAGATCCGGCCACTGCACTCCAGCCTGGGCGACAGAGCAAGACTCCATCTCAAAAAAAAGAGAAAAACAAACAAACAAAAAAAAGATTCCTCGTGGATAGCAAAAATAGAGCACAACTGGGCTTTTGAATACCTCTTACATCTGCCTGCCTTTGTCATGTTTATTTCCAATCTGATTTCACCCCCTTCCTATCAGTATCTTAGGATCTCAGGGTGCAGCTGATCTCAGCTCCCTTCCTTATAGTGAGACCAAGATAAGTTGACTGGGCCTGGAAATATTATCAAGAGAGGTTTTCGAATGGAGTCTACTGAATTTCCACTGAGTCGTGTCTGAAGATAAATCACAGGGCATCTATTCAGCAGTCCAGGCTGGTGTCTATCTTACTTCCTGAATGTGGGTCTTGGGTATCCCTCAGAGCGGCTGTCTGATATCAAGAAGGGAAATGTGTGCTAGAGATGGTTTACTGTTATAAGTCAAACAAATAAATTATTGAGTAAACCATGTTCAGCTTTTGTCCTGATAAATATACCTTCATCCTGATCTTGAAGGCTAGTGTAGCAGATACTGTTGTGTGCCACCCAAATCCTACGTTCACTATTGTCACTCATTCCCCAGCTGCCGGGAGTGTTGGTTGTGACAGTGCCCTCTCTGCTGAAAAGAGCTGCCTTGCCCAAGGTTACGCCTCCCCTCCCTGGGGCAGCCACACCCAGTGACTGGCAAATAAGAACATACAAAGTCCTGGTTATCTTGCCTCTAGTTTGGCCAACTTTAAAGGACTAGCCCAATGCCAGAGGCCTCCGCAACCCATGAGATCAGCTCAGTCCTCTTTACGGCTTCATTACAGTTCAACTTCCTCTCTTTCCCTGTCCCGTTTCTCTCAGCCTTTAAAGATGTTTATCCCAAGATTGTTCCCCAATAAACCTTCCGCAGACAAATCTATCCTAGAATCTGTTTTCTGGGAATCCAAGCGAAGACAGCCAGGCTGGAATTTAGAATTCTGAGACTCCCCTAGGTCCCATGGCAGAATATGGCTGAGTAAGGAAAGCTAGCTCTGGGTCCTCCACCTGCATCTGCCCTACTTTCTTTTCCTGAAAATTCAAGTCCCCTAAAACCTCCAGACCCATATCCTTCTCTGAAAACAGCCACCCTTTGGGGCCTCAGAGCACACACAACAGCAGCAGGGCATGCCCACGGGAGGATGGACCCCAGGAGGAGGCCATGCAAGCTTGGAAGCAGGCATGGGGGCCATTTGTGCCAGGAATTCAGGGGTTCCCAGTACCTAGACTGTAGTCCTTGTAGAAGAGATGCGAGCTTCACGGGTAGGCCTATCCCTTTGGCTTCTCAGACTTTTTGTCCTATAAGATGGGGGAACGATAGAGCAGGTCCTTCTAAATCATGGAGCCCAGGCAGGGTCCTCATGTGCTTGGATCCAAGGGTGGGAAAACTTTTTCTACCTAATTTAAGCCAGTGGCATTTGTGTCTCTGTTGCAAGCAGCCAAAAATTTATATTTTGACACATCTAGTTGACTTCCTGCACTTCTATGCCCATCTTCCTAAAAGAAAATAGTGTATCTCT
Source organism: Theropithecus gelada (assembly GCF_003255815.1). NCBI lineage: Eukaryota > Metazoa > Chordata > Mammalia > Primates > Cercopithecidae > Theropithecus > Theropithecus gelada. The sequence continues at coordinate 2,773,833 of NC_037671.1, read as the reverse complement.
CTAAAAGGGACTTCATTCTTTACTCTCAGGTCCTAGAATATACTGGTGTTTCCTATATTTTAATGATGTTTTCCACAATCAAAATCTGATTTCATTAGGAAATCCATTCATGCAAGAGATGTCTCTAATTAAAAACTATCCAAATAACTTCTCCAATAACCAACCACAATGGCCTTTTGGCTCTCCTCTCCGCTGAGGGCTTATGTCCCCAGATATCCTTTGACATCCGTCAGCGCTGCTCTCTATAGTGACAGTGTGCAGGAACATTTCCATTTATTGCCTCTCCAGTGATTCTCAGCCCTTTGTAAACAAAATTCCATCCAGTTCCTTCACAGGGCAGTCCTTTGAAAACTATGAGCCTCTATTGTTAGTCATGATATGCGGAGATTGTTGAGGGTCTCAAGTACCAAATCCACCTACTGCAATGCATTCAGAAAATATGCATTAGTTGCTTGTTCTGGTACAGTGTGTAAGAGCTTACCATTGGGGAGCTGCATGAAGAGTGCACAGGACATCTCTGTACTAATTTTGCAACTTTCCATGCATCTTTAATTATTTGAAAACAAAAAGAGAAGAAGAAAAAAAAAAGAGAAGGAGGCAGGACATTAAAAAATATGTCCTTATGGACAGGCTTGGTGGCTCACGTCTTTAATCCCAGCGTTTTGGGAGGCCGAGGCAGGCGGATCACCTGAGGGCAGGAGTTCAAGACCAGCCTGACCATCATGGCGAAACCCCGTCTCTACTAAAAGTACAAAAATTAGCCAGGTGTGGTGGCAGATGCCTGTAATCCCAGCTACTTTGGAGGCTGAGGCAGGAGAATCGCTTGAACCTGGGAGGCAGAGGTTGCAGTGAGCCAAGATCTCCCCACTTCACTCCAGCCTGGGCAACAAGAGAGAAACTCTGTCTCAAAAACAAAACAAAACAAAAAAACAACAAAACAAAACAACAAAAACAACAAAATCTCCTTATTCAAAAATTGAGGCCATTCCAGATAAAGGAACTCTCTTTATTCATACAGTTTTGGCTCCAAACTTTACTGTGGCTTCCTACGTTAGTGAACTAGATTAGTGAGCATGTGTGATTGCAGTGACTCTGCCTAGACAAGAGGCAGGGCAGCCTGCCCTGTCCCGTGAGTCCTTCCCCTTGGGCTTCCATAAAAGGGGTGAGGTGTCTTTCCCCAGCAGCAGGAGGCGTTGAGTAATTCTCATGACACCAGCCTTAAAAAAGGACTTGGCCTGCAGTCTGCCACACACATCTCCCTCAGGGCCACAGCAAGGCCACCGCAGCTGGTAGGTGCTTAATGGAGGATTTTTAGGATTTTGCATCTTGGTTATCTCATCGTTGAGGACTCGATCTGCATCTGGCATAGTCTAGGAGATGGAATTGAGGAAGGCCTATGCACAGAGTACTGGGAATTAGAGAGCTGAGTCACCGGAGAGTCTTGAACCTCAGAGCAGCTGCCTTTCTCTTGGACTCAGGCCAAGATTGAGAGAGACTGATGACATACTGCATCTCACAGGTTCCCAGGGGCACAAGGTTATTTGCAACCACAGCAGCTCCATTGGCTAAGGAGGCCTTGGGTTTCTGCAGGGATAAGAAGAATCAGAGCAGAGAAGAGCAGATGGAACGGTGATCGACGTAGGGCCCTGAAGTTTACTTGGTTGTCCTCTAGAATTGTGAGGTGCTGTGTTTACAAAAAAAGCATAACTTGCACTGTTCTCAGTCTCAGGATCCCAGGGAAAAGGGCTAAATAAAGACAATCTGCAATGCATTGGAAGGAAAAACTGAGAGGCTTATATATTTATAAGAGGTATTCCTACTATATATTTGTAAATTTTCCACAGTGTAGGAATGTCCAGATGCCATTAAAAAAAAACAGACTAAGTGTATTTATTCATTTATCTATTTTTATTGACATTGTAATTGTATAAATTCAGATGTCTTTTTTTTTTTTTTTTTTTTTTTGAGATGGAGTTTTGCTCTTCTTGCCCAGGCTGGAGTGCAATGGCATGATCTAAGCTCGCTGCAACCTCCATCTCCTGAGTTCAAGCAATTCTGCTGCCTCAGCCTCCGGAGTAGCTGGGGCTGGGATTACAGGCATGCACCACCATGCCCAGCTAATTTTTCTATGCTGTGTAGAGACAGGGTTTTGCCATGTTGGCCAGGCTGGACTTGAACCCCTGACCTCAAGTGATCCTCCTGCCTCGGCCTCCCAAAGTGCTGGGATTACAGTACTGAGCCACCTCGCCCAGACTTTTTTTTTTTTTTTAATGGAACCCTTCACAAATGTGTGTGTCATCCTTGAGCAGGGGCCATGCTAATATTCTGTGTGTCCGATGCCACTTTTTTTTTTAGACGGAGTCTCACTCTGTTGCCCAGGCACCTGCCCCCATCCCCAGCTAATTTTTCTTTGTATTTTTAATAGAGATGGGGTTCCACCATGTTGGTCAGGCTGGTCTGAAACTCCTGACCTCAGGTGATCTACCCGCCTCTGCCTCGCAAAATGCTGAGATTACAGGCATAAGCCACCGCGCCTGGCCTCAGATGCCACTTTTAAAGAGAAAAGGCAGTCTGCATGGATGGTGGAGTTCTTTGTTTTTTGTTTGTTTGTTTGTTTTTGTTGTTGTTGTTTGTTTTTTGAGACAGAGTCTCACTCTGTCACCCAGGCTGGAGTGCAGTGGCACAATCTCTGCTCACTGCAACCTCCATCTCCCAGGTTCAAACAATTCTCCTGTCTCAGCCTCCCAAGTAGCTGGGACTACAGGTGCCCTCCACCACGCCCGGCTAATTTTTGTATTTTTAGTAGAGGTGGGATTTCACCATATTGACCAGGCTGGTCTCAAACTCCTGACTTTAGGTGATCTGCCTGCCTTGGCCTCCCAAAATGCTGGGATTACAGGTGTGAGCCACCACGCCTGGCCTCTTTGTTTTTTAAACTCAGTACACATCTTAGTATTCTAATATATTGTCTCCTAAATGAATTTTTATTTATTTAAAATTTTTATCAAATTTATGCAGATAAGTAATCTAAAAAGTCAAATAGTTCTAGAAGACATAACAAAAACTATAGTCCGGTACCAACCCCTAATTCTCTGTTCCTAGAAGTAAAAGTATTTCGATGCTCAATTAGTTTTCTTCTTCCTGTTTCTTAATAGGAAGTTATATCAGTCAGGGTTCAGTGCAGGAACTAGAGATTATGCTAGGTAAATTAACAGGAAGACATTTTACTAAGGGTATTAAGAGCTTTTGAAATCTTTAGAAAGGCTGAGGGCGCAGGTTCTAAGCTGGGCTTTATGGAATGATATCCAGAACTATACAGATCTACTAGGTTTTCTTTTGATCATTTGTCTATGAATTTATCACAAATCTGTCAGCAAATTCTACAGAAGTCTATTTTTTTCTCTGCAGTCTAATGTATTACAATTAATCAATTCCCTCTTTTTCTTGGTAATATCTTTCTGTAACCAGGTAAAGGAATTTTCTTAATTCCTGAGGTTTTGGCCCCCCCTTTTTTTTTTTTGAGATCCACTGTCACCCAGGCAGAAGTGCAACAGTGCAATCTTGGCTCACTGCAACCTCTGCCTTCTGGGTTCAAGCAATTCTCTGCCTCAGCCTCTTGAGTAGCTGGAATTACAGGCATGTGCCACCATGCCCAGCTAATTCTTTTATGTGTTTTTGGTACAGACGGGGTTTCACCATGTTGGCCGGGCTGGTCTCAAACTCCTAGCCTCAAGTGACCAACTCACCTTGGCTTTGCAAACTGCTGGGATTCAAGCATGAGCCACCATGCCCGGCCTCCAAACCATTTTGATCTGGACCTGTGGATCCCCAGTTCTCCCACACAGCAACCTCCTAGGGTGTCTCTTCAGCATCCTCCTGGGATTTTCATTCTCTTCGCTCTTTGGAGGATCCCACATCTTTATCTCTCTTGATCTAATCCCTTACTTTGATGGAACTTCCTAAGGTAAGGGGTAAGGGAGGGTAATTTTTGAAATTTCGTCTGAAAATGTCTTTTATATTATTATTACATCTGATTAACAGTTTTACTGAAAATAAAATTCCAAGTTGTAAAATTTACACCTAAATTAGGAAAGTACTGCTCCGCTATCTTCCAGCTTCCAGAGCTGCTATTGCAAAGCCCTCAGCTAGGCGTTATGGTGCACACCTGTAATACAAGCACTTTGGGAAGCCAAAGTGGGAGGACTGCTTGAGCCCAGGAGTTCAAGATCAGCCTGGGCACCGTAGTGAGATTTTGTCTCTACAAAACATAAAATAAAATTTAAAAATTAGCTGGGCATGGTGGTACACGTCTGTAGTTTTCAGGAGGCTGAGAGGGGATGATCCCTTGAGCCCAGGAGTTCAAGGCTGCAGTGAGCCATGATTGTATCACTACACTCCAGCCCGGGTGACAGAGTGAGATCCTGTCTCACTGTTTATTTTTATAAAAATAAAAATAAAAAATAAAGAAAAAGAAAAATAGGAGAAACCTCTATACCATTTGAGTTTTGATCTTTTTTATGTGACCTGTTATTTTCTTTTTGTCCAATTTGTGATTTTCCTTTTTGTCCTCAGTATTTTTAAAATTATGATACTATACCTTGGATTTCATTCCTTTTGTTAGACACTTCTGTTAGACACTTGATATCTATGTCTGTCTCACTTTGGAATCATATCTCTCAGGTCTGAGAGAAGTTCTTGAATTATTTCTTTGATAATTTCATCCCTTTTGTTCCCTCTGTCTATTCTTTCTAGAAATCCTCCTATTCATCCAGATTATCTAATTTTCATATATTTTCTATACCATCTACATTTCTTTTCCTTTTTTTTCTTTTGAGACAGTGTCACCCAGGTTGGAGTGTAGTGGCACTATCTCGGCTCACTCCAACCTCCACCTCTCCTGGGTTCAAGTGATTCTCCTGCCTTAGCCTCCCAAGTAGCTGGGATTACAGGCACATGCCACCACTCCTGGCTAATTTTTGTATTTTTAGTAGAGATGGGGTTTCACCGTGTTGGCAAGGCTGGTCTCAAACTCCCTAATCTCAAGTGATCAACCCACTTTGGCATCCCAAAGTGCAGAGATTACAGGCCTGAGCTACTGTGCACAGCTCCATCTACATTTCTTTATCCTTTGCTTCTTTTTAGAAGATTTCTTCAACTTAAAAATTTTTATTTAACGATGTGTTCTTTTACCATGGAGAGAATATCGTCTCTTATGTTTACAAAAATATTAATTGCACCGGATTTTATTATTTGGCTCTTTGCATTCTCTAAATTTCCTCTTCATTTTTTTTTTTTTTTTGAGACGGAGTCTTGCTCTGTCGCCCGGGCTGGAGTGCAGTGGCCAGATCTCAGCTCACTGCAAGCTCCGCCTCCCAGGTTTAGGCCATTCTCCTGCCTCAGCCTCCCGAGTAGGTGGGACTACAGGTGCCCGCCACGTCACCCAGCTAGTTTTTTGTATTTTTTAGTAGAGACGGGGTTTCACCGTGTTAGCCAGGATGGTCTCGATCTCCTGACCTCGTGATCCGCCCGTCTTGGCCTCCCAAAGTGCTGAGATTACAGGCTTGAGCCACCAGGCCCGGCCTTCTTTTTTTTTTTTTTTTTGACAGAGTCTCTCTATTGTGATCGAGGGCAGTGGCTTAATCACGGCTCAATGAAGCCTCAACCTCCCGGACTCAAGTGATCCTCCTATCTCAGCCTCCTAAGCAGCAGAGACTACAGGTGCACGCCACCGTGCCCGACTAATTTTTGTATTTGTGTGTAGACACAGAATCTCGCCCTGTTGCTCAGGCTATTCTTGAACTCTTGGGCTCCAGCGATCCGCCCAGCTTGGCTTCCGAAGGCATTGAGATTACAGGCGTGAGCCACCGCAACTGGCTTTATATTCCTTAATTCTTGTGTTTTCAATACATGTCTTTCATGTCAGTGGTTTTCATCCCACAATGACTAGGTTCTTATCAATGTATTGCCTCTCAACCGTAAATGCATCCTCTTAACTGCTCTGTATTAATGAATTAGGCGGTTCTCCTTCGCAGCCAGCACAATATCAAGCTTTCTCAGTAGAGGGCGCCGGAGGGACACTGCCGGAGGAAAGCGTTTCTTCTATCTCTGGTTCCGGGAGCTACGGTTTGTGATTCTTGTTGCTCCTGCGGCAGGGCCCATCAATGGCCAGGTGGGAGCATCCGGTGGCCTCTGCCCCAGCTGCGTGCTGACAGCATGCGTTCCCCCAGCGAGCTCGCCCTGACGTGGACGCTGCCTGCCCCAGGCCTTGCATGCAGTGAGTGGGCTCCCGATGCGGCAACCCCCCAGTTTCCCGCTTGCTCACGACTGTGCATAGGCTTTGGCCTGGGCATCCCAGGGAAATAATCTGGCACCCGGTGGGCACATGCACACTTTCTGCCGCGAGTTCTGAATCCAGCTTTGGGGTGGGGATGCTTCCACGTGTGTCCTTCTTTGGGTACTCTGCCTCGGCCCTATAGCATTCTTTGGAGTTCTCTGCACGTCTTTTTAGCTACTCCCTGTTAGGGTCAATAATTCTTTCTAATAATACATTTTCTCTGCTCAGATTGGGGCTTGGGCTTTGTGAATGATACAGTAATCCTTGGCTTACTTACATCTTAAGCTGTTTGGAAACTCCAGGTGTGTGTGCTGGGGGTGGGGGGAGGTTTCAGTGGGCTTTGCCGTAGTGCAACTGGGCCGAACTGTTTGTCCGGAAGACCCTTGAATTAGGGTCCAGTCAGGTGAAAGAAAAAAAATCCAGATATTTAAACAGAGGTAATTTTGTTTTGTTTTGTTTTGTTTTGTTTTATTTGAAAAGGAGTTTCACTCTGTTGCCCAGGCTGGAGTGCAGTGGGGCGATCTCGGCTTACTGCAATCACGGTCTACCAGGTTCAAATGATTCTCCTGCCTCAACCTCCCAAGTAGCTGGGATTACAGGCACCTGCCACCACACCCAGCTAAGTTTTGTATTTTTAGTAGAGTCAGGGTTTCACCATGTTGGCCAGGCTGGTCTGAAACTCCTGACCTCAGGTGATCCACCTGCCTCGGCCTTCCAAAGTGCTGGCATTACTGGCATGAGCCTCCGTGCCCAGACAGAGGTAATTTTGTATAAAGGATTGTTAACCACATATTGAGATCTAAAAAGACAAAAAGGGCACTGAGATACCACAGGGGTAGAATGCATGGGAATCAGGAATGGGACAACTGCCTCTCCCTCAGGCCTGGGGAACTGAGGGAAGAGGTCAGGATTATTCAATGGGAGAGTCTGGGAGGATGGCCCCATGGAGTTAGAACTCAGTTCCCTAAGGAGGAGCCTGGCCAGTGAGCCGGTATCACTGAGGCGGTGGGAAGAGGCCCTTGCTGGGAGTAGGGAAGAACCGCAGTTTGGGACCTGCTACTGCTGCTGGACCAGCTGTTGCTGCAGGGCTGAAGATCCTTGGCTGTGGTGATGCCCGCAGGATTGGGAAGCCAACAAGGGAAGGGGGTCCCTTCTTCCTCCAGTGCTGAAACCTCCCTCTACATCTAAGAGGGAACCAGCTGGAAAGGAGAGCGTGGAAGAGGGTTTTAAAGTCCAGTGACAGTAGCTTAGTATCTGTCAGAACCCCTTACCCCTGTGGTCCTAGGTGTTTTTCCTTGTCTGGTCAGTCTCTCCAGAGAAGGTTACTCTATTCATCGGCCTGGGGCAAGTCTGGCTGCTGGAGTTCTCAGAACCAGCTTTGTGGAGGGGACCAGGAAGCCTTACTGTTCCATATGCAGGCTTTTACATAACCTTAAATGACTTTTTCTTTCCTTTATTACTTCTTTTATTTTGTTATTTCTTTTATTATTACTTATTTTCTATTATTATTTCTTCATTATTTTGTTTCGTTTTCTTTTCTTCTGGCCACATAAAGCCAGAAGACCATAGGCCATATATATGTGTGTAATTTTATTTTATTTTTTTCTGGTAGAGCTGGCATCTTGCTATGTTGCCTAGGCTGGTCTTGAATTCCTGGACTTAAGTGCCTTGGCCTCCCAAAGCGCTGGGATTATAAGCATGAGCTATTGTGCACAGCCTTAAATGATTTTCGTTGTGGTTCCCAGGACGTGGCATGGTTCAACGCCTCCAGTGAGCGAACCATTCATTAGGGTAGAATATAGGGGCTCACTCTGCCATGCGCGTTGAATTAGGAGATCTAGGGTTCTAATGGTTTCTTACACAGACCATCAACCTCTGGTTCCAGGCCCTCTTGCACACTCAGTTTTGGGATACTTGGTCTCTCCATTCCTTACTGGGGTTCTGCTATGTGAAATCAGCCTGCTTCTGAGATTCTCCCACAGACATTGTACCTTTAAATTTCTCTTATTTGCTAAGACATTTGTCTATTTGTTACCCATATCTTGGTTTATTCTCTATTTATTTAGATTGTGTAGTCAGTTTCTCCCTCTCCCCCTCTCTGTCTCTCTCCCTCTCTCTCTCTCTCTCTCTCTGCCTCTCTCTCCCTATCTCTCCCTCTCTTTTGTTCTTGTCAGTTCTTGCCTTTTAAAACCCCTTTATCACATTTTGGTGGGATTTCTGCTGGAAGCAGAGATGGTTGTGTTCAATCAGCCACATAAAGCCTGAAGGCCCGGCCAGGCGCGGTGGCTCACGCCTGTAATCCCAGCACTTTGGGAGGCCAAGGTAGGCGGATCACCTGAGGTCGGGAGTTCCAGACCAGCCTGACCAACATGGAGAAACCCTGTCCGTACTAAAACAAAACAAAACAAAAACAAAAAGTTAGCCAGGCGTGGTGGTACATGCCTGTAATCCCAGCTACTCAGGAAGGTTGAGGCAGGAGAATCACTTGAACCCGGGAGGCGGAGGTTGTGGTGAGCCGAGATTGTGCCACTGCACTCCAGCCTGGGCAACAAGAGCGAAACTCGGATTTTAAAAAAAGAAAAAAAAAAAAAAAACCTGAAGGCCCAGTTGAATTTGTAGTGTAGATGTGGTGGGCTCTAGGTGCCCAGCGCAGCTTAGCTGGCAGTATGTAGAAGCGAATACTAGCAAGTCTTTCTTTTCATTTCCGTCTGTTTTCTCTGGCTTGCCTCTGCCCAGGTGGCACTGGGGCCTCTGCTTCAGTGTATGCCTCAATGTATTTCCAACAAGATCCTTTCTTATGGAGATGTAGATGAGACAGCCCAGAAATCTGACTGATGTGCCATGCTATGGAGAGATCTGGGAACAACAAAAGGGAGTTTGCAGTTCTCATTCTATTTTTCCTGGCCTCTAATGATCAGAAGCAAAGCAGAGCCAAAAAAATAGGCTAATTTACATTCCCTGCTGTTGATGCTCATAAAATGCTGCATTTGTATATTGCTGCTGAAAGCACAGACTGCAGAAAGAGTATTGAGGCGGTTCTGACAACAATCTTAAGAACTGTAGAGAGACTCTTTTGCTCAATAATTTTCTCCTTATGTTAAAAATAAAGCTGAACACGGTGGCTCACATCTGTAATACCAGCACTTTGGGAGGCCAAGGTGGGAGGATAACTTGAGTCCAGGAGTTCAAGACCAGCCTGAGCAACACAGTAAGACTCCCATCTCTACAAAAAATACAAAAATTAGCCAGGTGTGGTGGCTCACACCTGTAGTCCCAGCTGCTTGGGAGGCTAAGGTAGGAGGATTACCTCAACCCAGGGAAATGGAGGCTGCAGTAAGCCGTGATTGCACAACTGCACTTTAGTCGGCAACAGAATGAGACCCTGTCTCAAAAATAAATAAATAAATAAATAAATAACATTGGCTGGACATGGTGGCTCAAGCCTGTAATCCCAGCATTTTGGGAGGTTGAGGTGGGAGGACTTGAGTCCAGGAGTTTGCAACCATCCTGGACAACATAGTGAGACCCCCATCTCTACAAAAAGTGAACAGAATTAGCCAGGCATGGTGGTGTGTTCTTGTACCCCTGCTACTCAGGGAGCTGAGGTGGGAGGATCACTTGAGCCTGGGAGGTTGAGGCTGTAATGAGCCGAGATTGCACCACTGCCCTCCAGCTTGGGCAACAGGGCGAGCTCCTGTCTCAAAAAGGAAAAAAAAAAAAAAATTATTGGGTCTGAAATAAAATATACATAATATAAGAAAACAAAAGTAATTTCTAACCCCAATAAATAAAGATGGAGACATTGCTAACATTTTGGTATATTTTCTTCTTTTTTGTTGTTGTTGTTTTTGTCTTATTTTATTTAGAGATGGTCTCCTTCTGTTGCCCAGGCTGGGGTGCAGTGATGCCATCAGCTGACTGTGACCTTGAACCCCTGGGCTCAAGTGACCCTCTGACTCAGCCCCCCCAAGTAGCCGGGACTACAGGCATGTGCCATCACATCTAGCTTTTTTTTTTTTTTTTTCTGAAATAAAAATGAGTTATATTTTGCTGTAACATGAGTTTAGGGACCAGGCCTGCGTAGTTGTAGTCATGCTTTATGATATGGCTGGTGACTCAGTTAACTGCTGGTTCATGAGCTGTAGCAATCCCAAAATGGTTTTCTAAAGGATGCCTGGCTCTGGTGTTTTCACGCTGGCTTCTGTGGAGCATCTCTAAGCAGAGGCTGTGTGGTGTTCTGTCCAGGTGGGAGCACAGGCTGAGTGACTCAGTTTTCATGAGACAATGTATACCTGTTGCCCGCTCAAATGAGTTCTTAAAAAATGGTAATGAGACCGGGCACAGTAGTTCACAATTGTAATCCCAGCACTTTGGGAGGCTGAGTCTGGCGGATCACTTGAGGTCAGGAGTTCAAGATCAACCTGGCTGACATGGTGAAACCCCGTCTCTACTAAAAATACAAAAAATTAGCTGGGCGTGGCGGGTGCCTGTAGTCCCAGATACTTCAGAATCTGAGGCAGGAGAATCACTTGAACCTGGGAGCCAGAGGTTGCAGTGAAACAAGATTGTGCCACTGCACTGGGCAACGGAATGAGACTCCGTCTCAAAAAAAAGGAAAAAAGAAATAAAGCAGATATACAGTAGTCCCTTGGTATGCGAAGGGGATTGGTTCCAAGACTCCTATGTATACCAAAACCCACACATATTCAAGTCCAGCAGTCAGCCCTTTGGATCCCAAATACATGTAAAGTTGGGCCCTTGTATGCATGGGTTTCACATGTCACCATTACTGTGTTTTTGATCTGCATTTGATTGAAAATATGTGTAAGTGGACCTATGCAGTGCAAATCCATGTTGTTCAAGGGTCAACCACATGGACATTAAATTAAGCAAGACATAAACTGGGATGTTAAAGCATGTGCAATAAATGAAAACTCCAAGAAATGACAAAAACGATTAGAGAAAATCAAATGAAGTACTGCTAAAAAGTTTTAGGCAATTTTAACAAAACAGGAAAAACTTTATCAAGTTGATTTTTGCAAAGAAACTGGAACAGGAGCTCCCTCTGCTCACATGTCTGTGCCCCTTAGGAGGGCAGTCCTGAGGAGCCAGCATATAGCCCAGAACTGACGTTAATGCCCTCAGACAGGCTCCCGCTGCCTCCGCGCCTTCCTTCTGTCACTTTCTAAAATCCCAGTCCTAAAACTCTGTTTGATGTTTAGCAGAGGAAGACACATTCAGACATGCGTAATAATGGTAGAAGGCAGAGGTGAGGAGAGCTATGAAAGATGTTGAAGGAGCCATGGGGACTCTGGGGCTACCCCAAGGAGGCTGTGTTTTAAAATGTGTTTACACAGGCCTTTTCCATCATAAGTACATCTTTATTATTATATGTATTTTGGAAAACACAGGAAAGTATTTCAAAAGCAAATCCTAAAGTAGTAAGCCTTAGATCATTGTGAAAGTTAATTTTTTAAAATATTTATTAAATTTAATTAATTAATTTTTTGAGTTATGGTCTTGCTCTGTCACTCGGGCTGGAGTGCAGTGGCACAATCATGGCTAACTGCAGCCTCAACTTCTCAGGCTCAAGCGATCCTCCCACCTCAGCCTCCCAAGTAGCAGGGACCACAGGCACTCGCCATCATGCCTGGCTAATTTTTTCTCATTGTTTTTTGTAAGGACCGAGTCTCACCGTGTTCTCCAGGCTGGTCTTGAACTCCTGGGCTCAAGCAATCCACCCATGTAAACCTCCCAAAGTGCTGAGATTACAGGGATGAGCTACTGTGCCCAGCCAAAGGTTAATTTTATGTGTCAGTATGGTTAAGCCGTGGTACCCAAATATTTGGTCAAACATTATTCTAGATATTTCTACTAAGGTATTTTGTAGATGAGATCAACATTTAAATGGGTGGACTTTGAATAAAGCAGATTACCCTCCCATATGTGAGTGGGCCTGACGTCCTCCAAGGAAGAGGGAATTCTGCCTCCACATTATCTTTAGGCCTGAACTGTGACATTAACTCTCATCTCCAAACCTGCCGGTTTTCCCTGCAAATTTTGGACTTGCCAATCTCCACAATCGTGTGAGCCAATTCCTTTAAATCTCTCTCTCTCACCTATACGAGCTCCTTTGAGCGTGTCTTCTCATCTATGTGAGAGAGAGACAGAGAGAGAGATGTTAGTTCTGTTTCTCTGGAGAACCCTAATACAGTTATGGTTTCATTTTAAAACACTTTTTTTCCTAGTCTTTTCTTTATATCTAGGTGGTGGTTGTTGTTTAGGGTTTTTTTTTTTTTTTTTTTTTTTTTGAGGAGTTGTATTTTTTTTTCACCAATTGCATGTATAATTATGTGTTCCTTAATGTCTTTTATTTATTTATTTATTTATTTATTTATTTATTTATTTTTGAGACAGTCTTGTTCTGTCACCCAAGATGGAGTAAAGTGGCGTGATCTCTGTTCATTGTAACCTCTGCCTCCCGGGTTCAAGAGATTCTCCTGCCCCGGCCTGCCAAGGAGCTGGAATTACAGGCGCCCACCACCACACCTGGCTAATTTTTGTATTCTTAGTAGAGACAGAGTTTTGCCATGACCTCAAGTGATCCGCCAGCCTCGGCCACCCAAAGTGCTGGGATTATAGCATGAGCCACTGTGCCTGGCCTTTAATTCTTTTTAAATAAATTATTATGATACTATTGTCTTCTTTGTTAATATAAGTTTTAATAAAAGTCACTTAAGTGGCTCCCCAATGATGCACAAAGTACATAGTCTATAATTTATAGTTTTTCCTGTTAAATGTTTCTGCTGCTTCCAATATTTTGTTAAGATAGTAAATTGTAATGGACTTTTTTTTGTTTATAAAGCCTTTTACACAATTGAGAATTGGACAGATTCCCAGAAATGAGATGACTGCTTCGAAGTCACAGTCTAAGAGACACAAAGAGAACAGCAGCGACCTGCAGCAAGCTGGGCCAGAGACTCCAGAGGCTGCTGTCGAGGCCTGCTGGGGAGGAAGCCATGGCCAGTGGGGTGGCCAAGAGTGGACACAGAATCCGCCCTCAGCTCCCCACAGCTGCCCTCAGCCTCATGTTTAATCAGGCTCCACTAAAGACCTAGGGATAACAGAAGAGAAGTCCAGATACACTGAAAACTGGAAATGAGACATGGCGCTGTCAGATTTCAGAGGCCCATGCCCCTCCCTGTATGCACCTCCTACGGAAGGCTTCTCTGCCTCACCTTTAGCATGCTCTGAGTTTTGGGGGCCAGCATAACTCCCCAAGATGGGTGGCTCCCTTGAGTGTGCCTTCACTATGCAAAATCCAAGCTCCCAACTCTGTCCTTGTTCTGGTTCAAAGACAGGAAGAAGTTTCCCCACTCAATCCAGCTTTTGGCCCACCTGCTTATCAGGATCTGTCTTCTTCAGGATGATTTAAAATGAGAATGAGCTACTCTCTGAAGGAGAAACGTCCCAACCTATGGCCTGTGACCTCAGTGCCTTATGACCTGTGAGGGAGACTACATGTCCAGCGGAAATAGAAAGCGAGCTCGGTGTAATTTACAATGTTCTAGTAGTCACATCAAAAAGGTAAACAACGACAGGTGAAATTAATTCTAATAGTAAATTTTATTTAACCCAGCATATCCAAAATATTATGATTTTGACAAGTAATATAAAAATTATTAGTGAGACATTTTACTGTTTTTGTACTAAGTCTTTGAAATTTCATGTGTGTCTTGCACTTAGGAGCACATTTGTATTTGGACTAGCCACATTTCACGTGCTTGGTTGCTACATGTGGCTAATGGCTACCACATAGGACAGCACAGACTTACTGCACAGCTTAACTGAGCTGATCCTAGCAACAAATACTCATCTTGCATCACACATGTCTCAAGAATAAGTTATTATTATTATTATTTTTTTTCTTGAGATGGAGTCTTGCTCTTATAGCCCAGGCTGGAGTGCAGCAGCATGATCTTGGCTCGCTGTAACCTCTGTCTCCTGGGTTCAAGTGATTCTCTTGCCTCAGCCTCCCGAGTAGCTGAGATTACAGGTGCACACCACCACGCCTGGCTAATTTTTGTTTTTTTTAATAGAGATGGGGTTTCACCATTTTGGCCAGGCCGGTCTGAAACTCCTGCCCTCAGGTGATCTGCCCGCCTTGGCCTCCCAAAGTGCTGGGATTATAGGCTTGAGTCACCGCGCCCGGCCAATACGTTATTTAGTCTTGAATTACAGATTTCACTGAACATCTACAGATCAGTCTATAATGTCCTTAACTTGCTCAGTGGGGCCAGTTTTCCCCATTCCAAGATGAAAACATGGACAGTACTAAGACTGTTCCGATCTCTCTTAGGTCCTATTGTTATTTTATATTACCAAACACAATGTCAATTCAGAAACTCAATGTCTACCTCCAAAGGTAAGTCTCCTTTCCTCCAGCAAGGACTTTGCAAGGATGGGAAGATGAGAAATGGGGAAACAGGTCCTCAGCCTTATGCATCTGTCCCTCTTCTCCTGTCTTGTAATGGTTTCTAACCCTGCAAGGTTGAGTAGAATGGGGAAGGGTTGGGGGAAGGAGTGGTCTGGGGTGTGGAGCAGGCACAGTTTGCAAGAGGGCTTTGGGACTGGCGGGTGCTTACAGGCGATTCCTCCTCCTTGGGTGCTTCTTCGGAGACTCCTCACCCCAATGCCATGCAGTTACAAATGAGGCTTTCCTTCCACGATTTATTCCTCCCACAACCCCTAGGAATGCAGTAATCACTTCAGCTTCTCTCTGCTGAGGCCCGTTGATGCCTGTAGGTGGCCATGTCAGACAGGATTGGCTCACTCCACATTAACTCGCTTCCTAGCATGCCTCACACCTAGTCTGCTGGAAACACTTACACAGCCTTGCCCTGAAAACCCGGGATCCAGGTCTCCAGTGCATCCTCCTTTCTTACACTCCCACCCCCAGGGCAGAAAACCAGCCTGTCTCCTACTATTAGGTTTGCAGACAAATGTCAGATGCCAGCCCATTGCCGTCTGTCCACTGGGGAGGGGGAGGCTTCATGCTGGACGATAGGAAAAAAGAGTTGAAACTATTCTGAATTAGATGTTTATATACATAAAATGATATTGCTTGACAGCTGAAGGGAACAAGAAAAACTCTGGAGCTTTCTTGATCTAGTGACATGAAAGAAAGATGGGGTCCATGTGCTGTGGCTCATGCCTGTAATCCCAGCACTTTGGGAGGCTGAGGCTGGAAGACACCTTGAGTCCAGGAGTTCAAAGCCAGCCTGGGCAATATGGCGAGATCTAATCTTTATTGAAAAAATAAAAATAAAACATAGCAGGGCATGGTGGTGCATGCCTGTGATCCCAGCTATTCGGGAGGCTGAGGTGGGAAGATTACTTGAGCCAGGGAGATTGAGGCTTCCGTGAGCCATGATCATGTCACTGCATTCCAGCAAATTAAAACAGCTTAAAAAAATTTTTTTTAGCCTTGACTTGAAACTCAGAGACCTTGAGAAAAAAGAAAGAAAGAAGGAAAGAAAGAAAGGAAGAAGGAAGGAAGGAAGGAAGGAAGGAAGGAAGGAAGGAAGGAAAGAAAGAAAGAAAGAAAGAAAGAAAGAAAGAAAGAAAGAAAGAAAGAAAGAAAGAAAGAAAGAAAGAGAGAGAAAGAAAGAAAGAGAAAGAAAAGAACGAAAGAGAGAGAGAAAGAAGAAAAGATGGGACCATTGGTTGCCATGGACACTGTTTCCACAGCTACTTGGCTGTTTTGATTGTCATCACATATTGTTTGAAGGACTCTGCTATGAGAAAAATGTAACTATTTCTCAATTTAACCATGATAGACAATAAATAGATAAAATAAGTTTGAGACAGAAACTATTAAGGGGAAGAACAAGACTAGAACCCAGGTTTTCTGCTTCTTATCTGGTGTCCGTTTTCACTCTGAAACTCACTTAGGGTCACAGAATCACTGACTCACAGATGCAGTGTGACAAAGATAATCAGAAACCAAGTCACCGTAACAAAAGCCCCCTAAAGGCAGGACACCAGCTCACTGCTGTATCCTCAGTGTTGACGTCAGTGTGCTTGTCCAATAATCTGCACTTAATAAATGTGAGTAGAATGAGTGAATTAATTAATTAATGATATAGTTGTTTATAAGTGAGGGAACAAACATCTGGAAATGTTAAGTGAATCACTGAAAGTCATTTGTATGTGTGTGTGTCTGTGTGTGTGTGTGTGTGTGTGTGTATAAAGTGTATAAATACAGACAGGGTCTCGCTGTGTTACCCAGACTGGTATCCAACTCCTGAGCTCAAGCAGTCCACTTGCCTCGGCCTCCCAAAGTGCTGGGATTATAGGCGTGAGCCACCTCACCCAGTAGAAAGTCATTTATATTTTATAGATTATAAGACATATATTTATTTTCACATTTATCATCTCTCGAATAGGGATGCATCTTACAATCAATGCCATGTCATAGTTTAATTCGCTGTGTTTTTCTCTTAGTGAGGCATGAAATAATGGTATGTTTTCCATGAAATAATGGTATGTTTTCCAGCAACGGAGCCTTAGATGCAATGAGGAACGGCAGTTGTTTGTGGATATATGTTGTGTCTCATGCCAGTGAGTGCAAGGAAAGGGGAGGAGGGGGTGACCCCATGGGATGCAACACAGGCCCTTCTCCAGGCCCTCGGAAGTGGCTCTCAATCTCCTGAGAGGCACCCATCTCGCAGAGGGCCACTACCCAGTCATTGCCACTAGGGGGCTTACCAGACATTTCATCAGGAAGACACAGGCAGTCCTGGGGCCTCTCTTCCGACTAGGCCATTTGTTGCCATGGATATTGTTTCCATAGTTGCTTTGACTGTCACTGCATTTCCCCTCATTATCTGTTTTTGCATGCTGAATATATATTATAATCTAATCTTCATACTCATCAATTTAACAATTTTATCATATCTAGATTTTTCTAATGGCCAGTTTTCATCAATTGTGACGTTCATGGCATTTGACTTTATTAGTGACTTCTGCTTTTTAAAAACATTTGCAGTCCCTGTGTTCCAGTATACAATACTGCATTATACCTCAGCTCACTTCACAAATTGGATATCCACTGCAAGCAACTAAGCACAACTAGTGAATACTAATCCAAATGAAAGAATGGGTCTGTTGTGGTGTCAGCGCAAGAGAAAATTCCTCTGCTCCATGGTGCATTAATAGTAGCTCATTTTGCTTGCTGCCCCATTGGATTACATTGTTGGTGGTAAATATCACTGCTGAAAGCTCCATGAATTTCTTAAAGGTCTCCAAAGAAGGTGTGGAACATTGAAGCATTTCACAATGGTTGCATGTACATGACAGCAATATTCATTCGCTTCTGCCAGGCACCTTGAAGGCAAAAGCTATTTACATGGCTCTCCACTGTGTCCTCAGAGCCATGCACAGGCTTATATGTCCTCGGCAAAGATGTGATGGATGATCAAAGGAATCATCCATGCCACCTCCTTTCATGGGTAGAAGGTAGAAGCTGAAAGAGTCTTCTGGGTATAGAAACTCACGAATACCTCAAAGCCAACTTGGTTCAGGGCTGCTGCCTGAAAAGCTCTGGGTGAGGTCCTGAGTTGAAAATAAAACATCTCTGCTTGTGTTCAATTTTCAAATTCTTTTGAGGGTGAGGCCTGAGAAGTTGCAAACATTTTAAAAAGCAGAACTCACTAGTGAAGGCAAATAAATGCCATAAATGTCAAAATTGCTGACACGTTCCCTACCATCCATCGCACACACAAGAATGTTTTTTCTGTATATCTGCGACTTGTTTTCAGACTGGGGGCTCCTCAAGAACAGGGACTGTGTCTGGTTTTTCTTGCTTGGTTCAAAACCCAATACAGATTGAAGGAAAGATCCGAGAGCCTGCCATTGCAAGCCTCAAGAAGAGAAGACTGAAGGATAAAAGTGTTCACACCTATGAATGATTTTTTATAAAGACAGTGCAGAGCAGTTCATCACTTGAGATTCAGCCCAAATGAGATAAAAAGTGAGTGATCCTGGAGCCAGGAAACCTGAGTTTACCTCCCTCAGCCCCCCCACCCCTCCCTGCCACTTACCATTAAAGAGGTTTGGGGACAATTTATTTAACTTCTCTGAACTTCAGTCTTTGCATTTCTAAGACAGGACGATTTTCCTACCTCACAGAGGTGATGTGAAGATCAAAAGAAACCACATATATGACAGCAGCGCAAAGTGCCCCACAAATATGTCATAAGTCTCAGGTCGATTACCCCATCCCTTGGGAAGCCTTCCAGGATCTGCACAGGCTGAATGAGATCCCTTCTCTGGGCTCTGTCCCAAAGCATTCCTTTATTATAGCACTTAGCATGTTGAACTGTAATTGCTAGTTTTCTTGTCCTTGAGGGCAAGAACTACGTCATTCACTTCTGTTAGTCTGCTGTCTCTGTTCCCAAAAGAATTCCCAGCACATAGTAGACAGTTACTAAATGAATCCTCAGCCAGGTGCGGTGGCTCACACCTGTAATCCCAGCACTCTGGGAGGCTGAGGTGGGTGGATCACAAGGTCAGGAGTTCGAGACCAGCCTGGCCAACATAGTGAAACCCCGTCTCTACTAAAAATACAAAAATTAGCCAGGTGTGGTGGCACACGCATGTAGTCCCAGATACTCAGGAGGCTGAGGCAGGAGAATTGCTTGAGCCCGGGAGGTGGAGGTTACAGTGAGCTGAGACCACACCATTGCACTCCAGCCTGGGTGACAGAGTGAAACTCTGTCTCAAAAAAAAAAAAAAAAAAAAAAAAAAGAATCCTGATTTCTTTGTGCTTACCAAGAAGATCAAAACAGAATAAATAGCACCAAAAGAAAGCATACATTTATTCATTTATTCCAAAATGTGTATTTCATCCCATCTAAGATGACATTGAATGCAAGATGCACCATTACTTATGCCCCACTAAGGAAGAAAGAGTGCTACCGACTGGTTCATGATGTGCTATCAAGCGTAAGACACATTTCCATTTTTAAACATTTCTTGTTTGTTTTTTTGTTTGTTTGTTTGTTTTAGACAGTGTCTCATGATGTTGCCCAGGCAGGTCTCTAACTCCTAGCTCTGGGCAATCTTCCTACCTTGTCCTCCAAATGTGGTGGGATTACAGGCCTGAACCACTGCATCCAGTGGACATCTCCATTTTATTTTTATTTTTTTGAGACAGCGTCTCACTCTGTCACCTAGGCTGGGGTGCAGTGGCATGATCTCGGCTCATTGCAACCGCTGCCTCCCAGGTTCAAGTGATTCTCCTGCCTCAGCCTCCCAAGTAGCTGGGATTACAGGTGTGCGCCAACACACCTGGCTAATTTTTAATAGAGACAGGGGGTTTCACTATGTTGGCCAGACTGGTCTCAAACTCCTGACCTCAAGTGATCCACCCGCCTCAGCCTCCCAAAGTGCTGGGATTACAGGCGTGAGCCACCGTGCCCAGCTGACATCTCCATTTTAGATTATGATCCAATGGGGGAGATGCGCATCGTAGACTCAATGAAGCACATGATTATTAAATACCTACTCTATCTCATATATCGTCCTCAAAACCCCTATTCTCAAGGAACTGACATTCTAGTGGAAGGAGACAGACATAAAACAAATAAGTTAACATGTAAATAAGCATAAGTTCAGCTTGTCATCAGCTCCATAAAGAAAATAAATATAGTAATCTGTAGAGACCGAAGAGAGGGGTTTGTTTTAGATAAATCACAAGAAAGGTCCTGAATAGACCTGAGAAATGGCTACGTGTTTTCTAAGGTATCAAACAATACCTCGCTAAGGGAGAGTGTTGAATCACTGTTGCTTCACCAAACGTTCTTGTTTAGAAAGACAAGAGACTGGACCAGAATGTGCATTCACAGACATTTTCAATGAGAGGTGACACTCCCCAAAAGGCATAAATCCTGTTCAGGCACACTCTAGAGGGGTGTGCTTGCTTGCCTGGTGTCCTCAATTAGAACATATGCAAGTTGGGTTCAGCTGGACCTGGTATGACTCCTTGATGACACTGAAGAGGTCCTTTGAACACCAGACTTTAGAAAGAGAAAAGGAGGATTAGCTGAGTGGGGCTGATGAACTGTATGCATTTACCAGAGGCATGGAATGCATAGACACGTGTGACAACGTACAAGTGTCGTCTGAGTATGAGCGTATTATGGTTTGGGAGTCAACTACCAAATCTTGTAGTTCAGGGTCCCAGGAATGGTTAGAAAGGTATTTCCCTTATTCGTTCAGGCTTCTTCATTTTTTTTTTTTTTCTTCTGGGTGTTTCTGCAGCATCTTCTCCTTGTCTTTTCTATCTTCAATACTCTCCAGAGACCAGATCCTCATGTATATCTCTCTGGGCCCTCAAATGCCAAAACTATACTCTCCTTCCCGGTAGCACCCCGAGGGGGTGGCCTCATTCTGGAGAAAGCTACATGACAAGTTGAAGGAGACTGACTGGGTAAAGCCCCCGTGCCGCTGGCAGAACTGCTGCCACAAAGGGACATGCGTATCTTGGGAATAATTAGTAGAGGCCAGTTGCTATTGACTTTAAGGATGTTCCTTATGCCTTGATCCTATGTACAACTCTGGAATCTTTGGAGAGCAGCAAAAAAGACTGAGATTGAATTTCCCTCTAATCTGACAGGAGCAGAAATTAACGTTTTCTTTCTTTTATTTTTCTTTTTGAGGCAGGGTCTCTCTCTGTTGCCCAAGCTGGAGGGCAGTGACACGATCACAGCTCACTGCTGCCTTGACCTCCTGGGCTCAAGCAATCCTCTCACCTCAGCCTCCCAAGTAGCTGGGACTACAGACATACACTACCATGCCTGGCTAATTTTTTATTTTTTGTAGAGATGAGGTCTCACTATGTTGCCCAGGCTGGTCTTGAACTCCAGGCCTCACACAATCATCCTGCCTCAGCCTCCCAAAGTGCTGGGATTACAGGCGTGAGCCACTGTGCCCAGCTTTTCATTCTTTTTTTTTTTCCCCCCTTTTCTTTTGTTTTTCTTTCTTTCTTTCTTTCTTTTTTTTTTTGAGACAAGACCTTGCTCTGCCACCCAGGCTGGAGTACAGTGGCACAGTCATGGCTCACTGCAGCCTCTACTTCCTGGGCTCAGGCAAGCCTCTTGCCTTAGCCTCCCAAGTATCTGAGCCTACAGGCATGCACTGCCACACTCGGCTAATTTTTTTGATTTTTAATAGAGACAAGGTCTCACCATGTTGCCCAGGCTGGTATAGATCTTCTGAGCTCAACTAATGTTCCCATCTCGGTCTGCCAAAGTGCTGGGATTACAGGTGTGTCATCCTGCCTGGCCAGAAATTAACATGATTGAAAGAAAAGAAAAGCTTTTGATATGCTAGCATTTTTGCATGCATGCTTTTGCATGCTAAAGTTTCTATGCCATTTACAGAGATTTCATGATCTCTTCAATTGCTCTAAGTTGTCTCTAAGGTGCAGAAACTCAAGTACACAGACTTCTCAGCTAGAATTTGTAGCTCTAGCAATTCCTTTGTTTATTGCGCAAACCTAGCATGTACCAAGACCAAAAATTCTGCCCCCTTGAAGACCAAGGCAGACTCTGGAATTCCTTGTGCTTGCCAATGCCCTTTGATGGATGCCCAGCCCCAAACCCCAGCCTGAACTGCAGGAGGAGGATTTTATGGAGATACATTGGACTTTTCCTGCCTGTATATTAACTAAGAGACTCTTCTGTCACTCTTTTTTCCTGCAATAAACTAATACTCATGCCGGTATCTCTAATCACAAAATTCTCCCTTGGCCACTTGCTGCCTCCACTGGGGCAGAAACGGGAGATCATTTTATTATTCTTCCACTCACTACTATGTGTAGCTCCCACATCCTTAAAACCCTGAGCACTGTGTCTTCCCAGATGTGTCTATGGAGGTATTCTCAGAAGTCTGCATGTTCCAGACAGTGTTTATGTGTCATATCAGTTAGGAGCCCATTCAGCTGGAATCACAAGCAGCTCACCTCACTGAGCTCCGGCACACTGCTCCTCTCATACCCGAAATGTCCGGGAGAAGCAGCCCGGGGCTCAGTATTGCCATCGGGCACCCAAGTGATTTCTTCTCTCTGCTCCACTCTCAGCTTGAAGCCTTCACCCTGCTGTGGGTCTCCCCCTGGCCTCAGCATGGCTTGCTGCGCCCCAGGTCTCATATCTGCATTCCAGGCAGAAAGAGGAATGAAGGGGGAAGGGGCAAAGGGATTTCTCCTTGTGAGCTTCTGCCTTTTCATCTGGAAGGGACACCATCCCCAGGAGCTTATGCCTATATCGCCTTGGCCAGAGCTGTATGTCCTCAGCGCACCGGCTGCAAGGGGGACCGAGAAACTGGGTATTTGGGAAATTGGTTTTTTTCAGCTAAGCATATTACCATCACCCCCAAAACTCAGGTTCTCCAAGCATCAGGGAAGGGGAGACTGGAGCTGTTTCTGTCACGTTTGCCTTCAGGTGATAATCTTGAAAATCCCCATCATATAAGCATTTCCTGGACTCTATTGATGACCAATATAAAACCAACATAAAGCTAATAGAAATGATTAGTCGTTACAATTGTCACAGCCTAACAAGAGTAGAACGAGAACTGTCTTAAAATGCAAATGGTGCATTTGCATTAAGTAAGGGCCCAATAATCCCACAGCTAACTGAGAGACTGAAGGTCTTGAGAGAGCTTGTACAGAGAAGATCCGTGAAAGAAGGAAAACATCACGTGGCAAATGAGATTTGAGAAACTAGGCTGTAGCAATCGGTACCATATTAATGTTGGAGCGAAGAATTCTTCAGTAAAGAAATATCGTGCATTACATTAAACTACTGCTGTTATTTCTAACGTTATTGGAACAGTAGAGCTTTAAGCTCTACAAGAGTTTATACTTCATTTTCTGTTTCATATATATTTACTTTTAAGCCAACACGGCGAGTTCTCAAAAAATATCTTTTCCACCTGGGCATGGTGGCCCACGCCTGTAATCCCAGCTCTTCGGGAGGCCAAGGCAGGTGGATCATCTGAGGTCAGGAGTTCAAGACCAGCCTGGGCAACATGGTGAAACTTCGTCTCTGCTAAAAATACAAAAATTAGCCAGGCGTGGTGGTGCATGCCTGTAATCCCAGCTACTCAGAGGCTGAGGAAGGAGAATCACTTGAACCCAGGAGGTGGAGGTTGCAGTGAGCCGAGATTGCACCACTGGACTCCAGCCTGGGCGACAGAGTGAGACTCTGTCTCGAAAATATATGTATGTCTTTTCCTTTAAAGGGGCTTATCACATAATTCTGAGAAACATCAGTTTAATATTTATTTAATCCAATTTTTTCACTTTAATATTTTAATTTATTGTTCTGTGTTTCTGACTCTGTATCATAATAGTACAATTCCATTATTTAACACTGGCGGTGATGCTGCTCATAGTTATCAGTAGTGAGTAAACAATAATCAACTGTCTTCAAATATCTTTGATTCTTTGGTTTTTGTGCTGAACTTCTCACAGAGCTGTTATATCCAATGCCCTGGCCTTGTCTATGGTCTTAGCCATCATTCACAGGTGCATGAATATGGTGCATTTGCATTAAGTAAGGACAAATCTCTTCTTTCAGGCAGGACTTTTCTCTTACTCAGAGATTAGGTCTGGACTTCGTGTCCTCATTTCACACCGCGATTGATTAAGAAGAGACTCGTTTATTTGCTACGGTGGCCAGTCCCAGACAGGTGCTCATAGATATTTTCTGAATGACCAGTTGACTACAACCTGTAAATGTGACCCTTTGGCCTGCGTGGTAGGAGAATGCAGGTATAGTCCTCTTAAGAGATAAGTTGTATCCTTCAGCTTACAGGTAGACTGAAATAGACAGACTGGGAGACACAGAGTGTTGAGCTCATGCTAGGCACTTAATAAATATTTTGTTAAGGCCGAGCGCGGTGGCTCATGCTTGTAATCCTAGCACTTCGGGAGGCCAAGGTGGGTGGATCACCTGAGGTCAAGAGTTCGAGACCAGCCTGGCCAACACAGTGAAACCCCTGTCTCTACTATAAATATAAAAATTAGCCAGGCGTGGTGGCGTGCGCCTGTAATCCCAGCTACTCCCGAGTTTTTTTGTTGTTGTTAAATGAATGAATGTAGAGATATGACCCAGACAAAAATAGATAAAATTTGCTTTATTGATTTTTTTTTTTTTTTTTTTTTTTTTGAGACGGAGTCTCACTCTGTCGCCCAGGCTGGAGTACAGTGGCCGGATCTCAGCTCACTGCAAGCTCCGCCTCCCGGGTTTACGCCATTCTCCTGCCTCAGCCTCCCGAGTAGCTGGGACTACAGGCGCCCGCCACCTCGCCCGGCTAGTTTTTTGTATTTTTTAGTAGAGACGGGGTTTCACCGTGTTAGCCAGGATGGTCTCGATCTCCTGACCTCGTGATCCGCCCGTCTCGGCCTCCCAAAGTGCTGGGATTACAGGTTTGAGCCACCGCGCCCGGCCTGCTTTATTGATTTGATCAGACTTAATGGATATCTCTTATATCTGAGCTGTGTATAATTCCTCGAAACCTGGCAGATAGGTAAAGGCGATTGTCCGGAGGAAGTAAACAAGGCCAGGCAGAATTAGGAGACACTCAGAGCAGATGAGCATCCTTCTGGGTGTCCTCCACATGCTATTCCAGGGGCCAGCTGCCTTCCTCATGTGGTGGTCCCAGGGCTCCAGACTGGGGTGGAGAAGGGGAGGCCTGAGGACACATCATGCTGCATGGTCTTGCAGAGGCGGACAAGGGGTCTGCTTTTTCTAGAACCAACTGTAGTCACTGCTGGGGTCCTCTTTATGGTGTACTCTAGTCCATGACCTGGGGATGATAAATAACCCTGGTGGATGGATTTAATGGAGGCAGGAAACACTCTTTCTAGGGAGGAAGAAAATGGTTTGCTTTTAAGACTCTGTTCTTCTCTTAACCCTGGTGGTTTGTAATTTATCACTGCTGCCCAGCCTGTTTCCCCGGCTCTGGGAGTCTGCTAGATATCACTGTTTTCTTCAGATTCTGACACTGATGATTAGAGATTAATACTTTCTTTTTTGTTGTTGTTGTTTTTTGTTTTTTGTTTTCTTGTGTTTTTTTTTGAGACAGAGTCTCGCTCTGTCGCCCAGGCTGGAGTCCAGTGGCCGGATCTCAGCTCACTGCAAGCTCCGCCTCCCGGGTTTACGCCATTCTCCTGGCTCAGCCTCCCAAGTAGCTGGGACTACAGGCGCCCGCCACCTCGCCCGGCTAGTTTTTTTTGTATTTTTTAGTAGAGACGGGGTTTCACCGGGTTAGCCAGGAAGGTCTTGATCTCCTGACTTCGTGATCCGCCCATCTCGGCCTCCCAAAGTGCTGGGATTACAGGCTTGAGCCACTGCGCCCAGCCGAGATTAATACTTTCCAAAAATGTGGACATCATTTAGAGGGGAAGAAAAGCCTTTTTTTTTTTTTTTTTTAGATGGAGTCTCGCTCTGTTGCCCAGGCTGGAGTGCAATGGCACCATCTCAGCTCACTGCAACCTCTGCCTCCTGGGTTCAAGCAATTCTCTGCCTCAGCCTCCCGAGTAGCTGGGATTACAGGCGCCCACTACCACGGCTGGCTAATTTTTTTGCAGTTTTAGTAGAGATGGAGTTTCACCATCTTGGCCAGGCTGGTCTTGAAGTCCCGACCTCATGATGCACCCACCTCGGCCTCCCAAAGTGCTGGGATTACAGGCGTGAGCCACCGCACCCTGCCAAAAACAGCCTTAAAAAAACAAAAACAAAAAAAACTTAAACAATTGAAGTTTAAACAAAAACGCATTTTGATAAATGGAACTTGGGAGGAATAGTAATATAGTTCTTATTTTTAAAACTTTTCGAGTTAAAGGTTTAAAAGTCAAAAATTTAGCAAGTTTGGGAGCACAGACTTTCCTCTTCCCACACCCTGAGCCTTTTGAGCCATCTCTTGTTTTAAGTCTCTACACGAAATTAAGAAGGTGTTAACACTAGTGACCTCTCTGGGCCAATGCCTGGTTTGGAGGAAGGAAAGCATCTTTCGTTCTAGAGCAAGAGTGACGGACTTTTCATGGTGATCCACATGATCAGAAATCCAATTTTTTATGACAACAGCGAAGTCCAGAAAGTCCTCCCTCTACTGGTGAATATGAACATGACTCATGCATGAGTCAGGTACATGTGGATGCTTTCATTCCATTTTTCTCTTGTCAGCATCCTTCAGAATGCTCTAGTTTCATGGTGTCATTTTAGCAGAATTAAATGTGAACACCTCAGCTGTATCACGCATTACTTTCGGCTTTACTCACACTTACAAACTGACCCAAAGCTGTGGATTTGCATCTTAGACCGGGGTCAGCGCACAATGGCATCAATGACCGGCAAGAATTAACGAGGCTTTAATGACCTGCCCAAGTTGACTAACCCTGCAAGCCGCCACTTGTTAAAATTTCAATATGCACTTAATCCTTAGGTCAGGATGGCCAAAAAGGACCAGCCCTTCCCCCTCAAGCAGCAGGTCAGAAGCAGAAAGCTTGGGTTTTAGATCAGATGTCAGTGAGAAGAAGCCACAATGTGGGGTCCCCCAGATGACCTCCTTTTCTTTCTGATCAGACTGACCAAAAATCACAGATTGCCTTGACCATTCTGTGACCCAGCCAGCTGCAGGTTTTCCCCAGCAGGCTTGAACTCAAACCAGGGCCTTGAACACTCCCAGGCACTAACAAAGGTATCTAGGTTGTTGCCCAAAACATTGAAAGAAACTGGCTCCAGCCCTGAGTCAAATTCCCTAAACCCTCATATAAAGTCCATCCCCTGACCCCCTTGCTACAGACATGCCGAGGCAGAACAGCCCTTTTCCCTCCCTGCCGGCAGGGAGGACTGCTGCAGCCCTCTGTAAGTTCCCCTAATAGATGCTTTGAATTGATCACCCTGACATCTGAGCTTCTTTCTTTGGAATCCCAATTGGCCCCATCTCTGGAGGGTTTGGGCCTCTCCCTGGGGGAATTCCCCTGCTGCTGCTTTTGTGATGATTCCAGCTGCGAGTTTGGTGAGATGAAACACGCAGGGCTGGCGTGGAATTCTTTTGTCTCCTCTCGTAGAAACAGCAGGGACCCTCAGAGACAGAAAAATACCCAGAGCTCCTCTTTGAGAGCTGGTACAAACTGTCTCTTTGGTATAGAGTAGTGGCGGCTCATAAAAACCCACTCGATTTTGGTTTTAAAAAAATCTTCTGCAGAACTTCAGA
Organism: Theropithecus gelada; assembly: GCF_003255815.1. Classification (NCBI taxonomy): domain Eukaryota; kingdom Metazoa; phylum Chordata; class Mammalia; order Primates; family Cercopithecidae; genus Theropithecus; species Theropithecus gelada. The sequence goes on along the minus strand of NC_037671.1, from coordinate 2,746,211 downwards.
GTGGGTAGTAATTAACACAAGAATGTGTAATTTCCGATATGAGTGGACCACCCAGAAGGTTTCGAATTCATCCACTCCTGTGGTCCCCAGTTCCTTGTTTTCTTAGGAAAATTTCCTCTTTTACATCCATCTGTACCTAACAGTTCATGCTTTGCTCTGACTCCCACTGTGTCTTACCATGTTTGTGTTCTTATGTTTCTCACTCTCAGCCTCTCTTCCCTTTCTCTCCTTCCCGTCTCTCACAGCTTCCTCTGTCCCCGGTGCTTTCTGCATCTTTTGTGCCAGGTACTCTTTTCCTTTCTCTCCACTTCTGAGCCTTTGCAGAGCTCTCTCTGTGTTGGCTTCCTCACGCCTGACGATTTCTTGGGCCTCTGTGCCTCAGCTCTCCATGCCCGCCCCTCATCCTCAGATGGCTTCGTTCCTGTGATGCCCTGAATATTCCTAGAACAAATACTCACCACAATGAAGCCCAATCCAACAGAGTGCAACAGTAACTGTGGTTGCGGTCAGGGATATGAGGATAATTCCCATGGGTGTCAGGAGCCTGGTAGGTTTCACTGCTGTGACTGAAGTAGTTCGCAGAAGGTGAATGTCACCATGTTTAGTGATTTCATCTTCTGTGGTCCAAGAGCCTGCAGTGACAGAGTCCTCAGTTGTCCCTGGGTCTGCAGTGATGGAGTCCTCGGTGGTCCCTGGGTCTGCAGTGACGGAGTCCTCGGTGGTCCCTGGGTCTGCAGTGATGTGGTCCTCAGTGGTCCTTCCATCTGCAGTTACATCATTTTCTCTTATTCTTGAGTCTTTAGGACTGGTCTCTGGGTGCTTAGTGGAAATGCTTTGACTTAGTCCTACTAAAAAGTAATTCCATTGAATGTGAATTGTTGATGGCCTCTCCTCATCTGCTCTGCTCAGTATTTTCATAACTATCCTCACATCCAAATGATACATCTCCTCAGGTAATGTGGTGAGGTTTATTCGAGTTAGGGACCATTTGGCACTTTTGGTTTAATTCCGGTAAAACATATTCCACAAAGAATCCTCTTGCACTACAATATGGATTATCTTTGCTTAGCCACGCCCTTGGAAGGCCTGCTCACCCAGCTTTGACTCTGTCTTTTCCAGGTCTGGTCTCTTTCCATGGGACACTAAACCTGACTCTTTCTCGAGCTCACTCCTCTCTGAGCTGGGGTTTCCGCCACTGGGGTATTCTGGCTCCATGTTCATAGGTGTCTCCTCTCATCCAGTTGTGCCTGGGGTTCCGGCAAACCAATGAGGCAGAAGTGGTGATTCATGTTAGAGATTACACTCAGGTCATGCTTGGTGTATGATTAAAAATGAGACAGCTGGCCGGGCACTCTATCTCAAAAAAGAAAAAAAAAAAAAGAATGAGACAGCTTCTGGGTCAGATCTGGGGCTAACGTGGTAGGCTTGGAGGCAGGGAAGATTCAAGGTGGTATGGGGGCAGGTTTAGGGGAGGAGTCATGGGAGGTGTGGGTGTGATCTAGTTGGACTGAGGGCAACACTGAGTCAGGTACAAGTACAAAGAAGAGATGAGTCTTCTTCGTCTCCAGCCCTCACTGCCATAGGCAGTCTTCAGGACTTGGGAGTATTTATTCTTAGGAATACATGTAGCCTACATGGCATAAATTTTGAAATTTTGGGACTCTGCCCAAATCTAGTCATCTCTCCCTACTGCTGATGCTCCACATTTTTGTAATAGGGTTCAAGTCTTCCTTCCTTTGTTCCTTCCTTCCTTTCCCTCTCTCTCTCTCTCTCTTTTTTTCTTTTTTTCTTTTTTTTCTTGAGACGGAGTCTCCCTCTGTCTTCCAGGCTGGAGTGCAATAGTGTGATCTCCACTCACTGCAACCTCCGCCTCCCGGGTTCAAGCGATTCTCCTGCCTCAGTTTCTCAAGTAGCTGGGATTACAGGTGTGCGCCACCAGACCCGACTACGTTTTGTATTTTTAGTAGAAACTGGTTTTCATCATGCTGGCCAGGATGGCTTCAAACACCTGACCTCAGATGATCCACCCGCCTCAGCCTCCCAAAGTGCTGAGATTACAGGCATGAGCCACTGCACCTGTTACTTTTTTTTTTCTTTTTTTCTTCTCTTTTTTTTTTATTTTTTGAGACGGAGTCTTGCTCTGTGGCCCAGGCTGGAGTGCAGAGGCGTGATCTCACTCACTGCAAGCTCCACTTCCCTGGTTCACGCCATTCTCCTGCCCCTGTCTCCTGAGTAGCTGGGACTACAGGCGCCCACAACCACACCCGGCTAATTTTTTGTATTTTTAGTAGAGACAGGGTTTCACCATGTTAGCCAGCCAGGATGGTCTTGATCTCCTGACCTTGTGATCAAGTCACTTTGGAAAGCAGGGTGGCCTCTGCCTTCCAAAGTGCTGGGATTACAGGCATGAGCAACCGCGCCTGGCCCTTTTTTTTTTTTTTTTTTTTTGGACACAGGGTCTTGTTCTGGTTCAGGCTAGAGTTCAGTAGCGCAAACATGGCTCAATGCAGCCTTGAACTCCTGGCCTCAAGTGATCCTCCCACCTCAGCCTCCCAAGTAGATAAGACTATAGGCATGGACTACCAAGCCTGGCTGATTTGTTTGGTTTTTGTAGAGATGGTGTCTCACCGTGTTACCCAGGCTTGTCTCAAACTCCTGGACTCAAGGGATCCCACTCCTTCCCAGCCTCCCAAAGTGCTAAGCGCTGGCATTACAGGAGTGCCAAATCTTTCATTTCTCAAGGAAAGTTGAAACAAAGAAACTGAAATAAAATGCACAAAATCAAAAGCAGCACATTTCCTTAAAAGGGGATATGAGAAAGATGCTGGGGTCCCTGCTTCCCTGTGGCAGGTGATTGAAGGCAGATAGCAGGGTCCAGAGCTTCCCGAGGTTCACTCACCTATTCCTTACCTTAGCTCAGGACTGGCCCTGTCTGAGTCCCAAGAGGTTCCTTCTCCAGGGACCCTGACTCCATCTCTCCAGGCCCTGGAAACTTTTGCATCCTTCTCACCAAAATTAACTCCCCCACCCCGTTCTGAACACCTCAGGAGAAGCTGGAGCAGCAGAAGGGGGGATGTAGCCGGGCATTTTCTTCTCATCTCAAGAGAATCCACGCAGTGCTAGCCAGGACAACTTTTCCTCCCTCCCTCTCTCAACCTTCTTCCACCCTGCCCTTCTCCTTCCGCCCACAGTGGCTGTGGGTTTAGATGTGCTTTGCCGAGGGAAGCCAGGGCTCCACGTCTTACTTCTTGGAGGGAGGAGCAGCTTCTCGATGACCCCCTGTCACTCAAAGGAGTGGTTGGGCCGGGCAGAAGCGGCTGTCACGAGGGGGACAGGGGCTCTCAGCTTTGGACCAGAGCCCGAAGTCGAGCAGTCACAGGGGATCAAGCCTGTCAGTGTGAGTGCGCTGCTTTCTGATGTGGAGCCTAGTTGAAAACAGTCCTCCACCTGGTGTTTCAGTGCTCAGGGAGGGCCTCGGCCTTCCTTCCCACAGGTGGCCACAGTAAAGTCAGGATGACCAAGGAGGCCATAGGCCAGGCCTGCCTGGGGGACGATGCTTGGCAAGAGGAGAGCTGGGTGTCAGAAGGTAGAGGACATTTGGTAAGGACCAAGAGGAGGTCCCCCAACAGAAGGAGAGGAACACTCATAAGGGGGCTATAAACACCCAATCTCTCTCTCTCTTAAAGCCCGCTCTTCGCTCAATCATCCACCCAAATCCTCTTCCTTGGCTTCTCTCCAGCCCACAGATCTCTCTCGTTGCTCCCCCTACTCGAGTGCCCTCACCCCAGGGAGCTTTCTCAATTACTGCATGTATTAGTCTGTTTTCACGCTGCTAATAAAGACATACCCAAGACTGGGAAGAAAAGAGGTTTAATTGGACTTAACAGTTCCACATGGCTGGGGAAGCCTCAGAATCATGGAGGGAGGCAAAAGGCACTTCTTACCTGGTGGTGGCAACAGAAAATGAGAAAGAAGCAAAAGCAGAAACCCCTGATAAACCTATCAGATCTCATGAGACTTATTCACTATCACGAGAACAGCAAGGGAAAGACTGGCCCCCATGATTCAACTACCTCCCCCTGGGTCCCTCCCACAACACGAGGGGAATTCTGGGAGCTACAATTCAAGCTGAGATTTGGATGGGGACACAGCCAAGCCATTTCACTGCACAAAATTAGTCTGCTTGTGGTGAAGTCAGGCCTGAATGAGAATACCCACATCTTTTCCTTCTTCTCTGACCCTCATCTCTGCCTCGCCCGCCCACTCTTTAGAAGATCATTGTTGGTTCCCATCTTCATTCAGAGGTGTCTCTCACCATTTGTGGGGCCTCTCTCTTTCCCAGTGTCCTTCTAACTAAAAGAGAAGTGTGAAATTGCAGGTGGGCCAGGAACTGTCCCCCTCTTAGAAGGCAGCTGATTTCCTGAAAATCAATTTAATGAGTGGCTAATTTACCAAATTTAATTGATTATGTTAACTACTAGTATTATTTGAATGTATTAAATATTTTCTTCCTCCCTCCCTCCCTTCCTTCCTTCCTTCCTTCCTTCCTTCCTTCCTTCCTTCCTTCCTTCCTTCCTTCCTTTCTCTCTCTCTCTCTCTTTCTTTTTGACAGAGTCTTGCTGTATTGCCCATGTTGGAGTGCAGTGGTGCTATCATGGCTCACTGCAGCCTTGATCTCCCAGGCTCAAGTGATCCTTCCACCTCAGCCTCCTGAGTAGATGGGACTATACGCGTGCACCACCACACCCAGCTGATTGTTTTTTCATTTTTAGTAAAGACAGAGTCTCACTATGTTGCCCAGGCTGGTCTCAAACTCCTGAGCTGAAGAGATCCTCCCTCGTCAGCCTCCCAAAGTGCTGGGATTACAGGTGTGAGCCACGTCGCCCAGCAACATTTTCAAACATAATATTTAAACACATTCAAAAGTATTTGTATATATTTAGTATAACTCATGAATAGATTTCAAAAGAATATAGTAAGGAAAATATATGATTTTCTAAGTCAAGAGGTATAATTTGCATATGATAAAATTCACCCTTTTTCATGTACAAGTCAATAGAATTATTTTGGTTTGGTTTGATGTTAGAATTTTTAAAACTTCATTTTGAGATAATTTTAGACTTACAGAGAATTACAAAAGTAGTTATAGAGTTCCCATATATTTTTCCCCTAGCTTTTCCTCATGTCAATATCTCATATAGTACAATTATATTTATAGAAACTGAGAAATTATATATACAATTATAGAAGCTAAGAAGTTATTGCTGGTAAAATACTTTGTTGTTGTTGTTGCTGCTGCTGCTGCCCAGGCTGGAGTGCAATGGCATGACCTCAGCTCACAGCAACCTCCACCTCCCAGGTTCAAGTAATTCTACTGCCTCAGCCTTCTGAGCAGCTGGGATTACAGGTGTGTAATCCTAATGGTGATAGATTGGATTCCTTCTACATTTATTAATTGAAATTCTTCTGTAAGAAAAAGTTGTGCCCTTTCCCCATTTTATTTATTCAACTATTTGTTTATATCAGTATAGACTCATAAATGTTCATTTTGTTCTGTGAGTTATGATCCAATACTATCGCTATTTATTTTGTTGCTCAAACTTTGGCCACTGGGAGCTCTTTCAGATGGGCTCCAGTGCTGTTTTAATATCCTCCATCCTTTTTTTGTTTTGTTTTATTTTTGAGACAAGACTTCACTGTGCTTCCTAGGCTGAATTACGGTGGCCCCATCATACAGCCTCAGACTCCTGGGTTCAAGGGATCCTCCTGCCTCAGCCTCCTACAAGTAGCTAGGACTACAGGTGTGAACCAGCCCACCCAGCTGATATCTCCATTGCTATTTTGTTTTGTTTTTTGAGACAGGGTCTCATTCTGTTGCCCATGCTATAGTTCAGTGGTACAATATTGGCTCACTGTAATCTCTGTATCCTGAACTCAACTAATCCTCCCATCACAGCCTTCCAAGTAGCTGGGACAACAGGTGTGTGCCACCACACCCAGCTAATTTTTTTTTTTTTTTTTTGTAGAGACAAAGTTTTGTCATATTGCTCAGGCTGGTCTTAAACTTCTGGGCTCAAGCAATCCACTTGCCTTGGCCTCCCGGAGTGCTGGGATTACAGGTTCAAGCCACTGTGCCCAGCCTTTCCATCCGTGTGTGTGTGTGTGTGTGTGTTTGTGTGAGATGGAGTTTTGCTCTTGTTGCGTAGGCTGGAGCACAATGGTGCGATCTCAGCTCACTGCAACCTCTGCTTCCCGGGTTCAAGCCTCAGCCTCCCAAGTAGCTGGGATTACAGGCACGCACTACCATGCCCAACCAATTTTGTACTATTTTAGTAGAGATAGGTTTCTTCATGTCGGTTAGGCTGGTCTTCAACTTACGAACCTCAGGTCATCCCCCTGCCTGGGCCTCCCAAAGTGTTGGGATTACAGGCATGAGCCACTGTGCCTGGCCCTCTCCATCCCTTTTAAAAACATTTTCTTGCGTTCTGGTATTACAAGATGCTTCATGCTCATTTTGCATTTCTTCTATCCGGGCCTTGGAATCAACTATTTCTCCACAGAGCTCTGGCTCTTCTTTGTATTAGAGAATAATATTTAGAAACCAAGATTTGGGTACTAGGTGTGCTCATTCATAATGGGTGTCACTGCTTCTTGCCCCCACGGAAGTTAGAGCTAGGAAATGTATGTATGTATACTAACTCATGCATAAACACGTCTGTATTTATTTCTGTAATTATCTGTCTGCGTATATAGGTTGAATCCCTTATCTGAAATGCTTGAGACCATAAGTGTTTTGGATTTTCGATTTCTTGGATTTCAAAATATTTGTATATATACAATGAGATATCTTGGGGATGAGACCCAAGTCTAAATATGAAATTTATTTATGTTTTATGTATACCTTATACATGTAGCCTGAAGGTAGCTTTATGCAATATTTTAAATAATTTTGTGCATGAAACAAAGTTCGTGTATGTTGACTTGTGGTGTCATGTTGGTGCTCAGCAAGTTTTGGACTTTGAAGCATTTTGGGTTTCAGATGAGCATTGCTCAACCTGTGTGTTAAACACAAGTGCGGGTGCATTTTGACACCTCCAGTTTTAATCCAGCAATGTGGGGTTCATTCTAGTCTTTCCCTTTTCTTTATTTGTAACTCCTTTCTCTGACATGGTTATGAATACCTATAAAAATATTTTTTATTTATTTTTTCAGCCTTAATAAACAAACAGTAGTTTCAGAACTGCTAATTCATACCCTTGCCAGAAACACATTTACCAACTACAGTACAGTACAGGTTTTCTGTATTATTATTATTATTTTTGTCTTTAGCTTTATGGTCAAAACACAGTTTTTCTTTTTTAAATTTGAGACAGGGTCTTGCTCTCTTACCCTGTCTGGAGTGCAGTGGCACTGCAGCCTTGATCTCCTGGACTCAAGCTATCCTCCCATCTCAGCCTCCTGAGCAGCTAGGACTACAGGCACACCATCATGCCCAGCTAATTTTTAAATCTTTTGTAGAGGCGGGGGTCTTGCTGTGTTGCCCAGGCTGATCTCAAACTCCTGGACTCAAATAAGCCTCCTGCCTTGGTCTCCCAAAGTGCTAGGATTATAGGCATGAGCCACCATGCCTGACTCAAAACACAGTTTTTCAAAGTTACTTAGGCCAGCTCCTTCTTCTCCATCCCCTTCACTATGTTTACATGAGTCATTTGTCAGAGTCTGCATTCCATCTTTCCCTCCACATCCTGGTTGATTTGCTGACTTTCCATACCTTAAAAATCACTTTTTGTAGTGTACAGTTCTATGGATTTTGATAAATGATAGAGTCACATATTCGGCATACTGAATCCCTTCATCCTCCTCAATCTCCCACAGTGCTGTTCCTTTAGAACCAACCTTTACTCAACTCCCAAGCCCTGGCAACGTGGATCTTGTTTCTTTCCCTATAATTTTGTCATTTTCAGAATGTCATATTAAGGGAATCATATAGTCTAGCCTTATAGCTTTGGATATAATTTATATATTATTCATAAGAATACTATTTGCAATTATTCATCAGAGTCAAGAAAAAATTTTTTCTTGCACGTATTTTTGAATAAAGTCTTTCATGTGAAAATTATTATAAATAAATATGTTTATCTTGAGTATTTTCTTAACTAGAAAACATGCTATTAATCAAGAAGACATTCTTCAGTCTCCCTGTGTCTCCCAGCCTGCAGCAGGAAGGAATCACATTGAATATGATTTAAAGAAAATTAAAAAATTCAAAGAATTAGTCATTTGATGAATTAGTTTTAAGAAAATTGCCCAGATAGAGCTTGTTAGATGAAGACCTCCCTGAAACAGGACTTTTAACAAAAGTCACCAATCGTTCTGGCGCTGGGGATTTTTTTAAAAGTGCTAGGCAGAAATCTCTTGAAATCCGCATTTCTTCTCTTTTTTTTTTAAAAGACAGGGTCTCACTCTGTTACCCAAGCTGGAGTGCAGTGGCGCAATCACAACTCACTGAAGCCTTGACCCCAGGGGTTCAAGTTATCCTCTCACCTCAGCTGGGACTACAGGTGTGCACCACCACACCTGGCTAATCTTTTTAACTTTTTGTAGAGACAGGACCTCACTCTGTTGCCCAGGCTGGTTTCAAACTCCTGGGCTCCAGCAATTTTCCCACTTTGGCCTCCCAAAGTGTTAGGATTACAGGCATGGGCTACCGTGCCCAGCCTCCACTTCTTTTCTTCATTCCCATTTCCATGTTTTGTGGTCTTAGATTTGTCTATTTGCTTCTTTCTTTGCTGGGACATTACAACACCCTTTTTGGTTTCCAGCCTCTATTTTCTACTTACTCAGCTGATTGAAGTGTTCTTCTTTGGGAAAAAACTGTGTCCCACTACACCTTAAAGTGATCTGTTGGCTTTGTGCTGTTAAAGGATGAAATCTGGCCTCCTTGGGGCGGCGTTCAAAGGCACGCATTAGCCCTCAGCCCCAGCTCCCTCTGCTGTGCTCTCCAGCCCCACGGGTCTTCTGACCTTCGCTGGCCGTGCCACGCCTGGTCTTGTACAAGCTGTTCGTTTGCCTGGCGTTTCCTCTTCTGCTCCTCATAAATGCCTGCTAACTCCTCAAAATCCGAATGTCATCTTCTATGTGAGTCAGCCTCTCCTCCCCTCATCAAGTTAGGTGTTTCCTCCTGTGGTGCTTCCATTTGTACTACTTGACGCGTTGGCCTGTAATTTATGTGTCTCCCTCACCCGACTGTGACCTACAGGGTCATCCTTGTTGCCCCAGCTCCTTGAGACCTCATGCCAAGCAGGTGTCCAGTAAATATGGTGAATAAATGAATGAAAAAATGAGTGCAAAAATGATAATTATTTTACGAAAAAGGTCTGGGGGCTCTTAAAGCTGAAGAGGAGACAATGGATACACGATAAATACCTTCAAGATATTATTTTAAAACCCTAATGTAAAAATAAAAATTAAAAAACCCTAATGTATATTTTTTATTCCTATTGAGGTACAATTTACAAAAAGTGAAATGCACAGATCTTAAGAATTCAGTTAGTGGAGTTTCCTCGTTTTGTTTTGTTTTTTTGAGACAGGGTCTCACTCTGTTGCCCAGGTTGGAGTGCGGTGGCACCATCACGGCTCACTACAGCCTCGACCTCCTGGGCTCAAGCTATCCTCCCGCCTCAGCCTCCCAAGTAGCTATAACTACAGGTGCACACTACCACACCCGACTAATATGTGTATTTTTTGTAGAGATGAGGTCTTGCCAAGTTGCCCAGGCTGGCCTCAAACTCTTGGGCTGAAGCAATTCTTTCACCTCAGCCTCCCAAAGTGCTGGAATTACAAGCGTCAGCCACCACACCCAGCTGTTAGCTGAGTTTTGACAAATGTATTTACCTGTGTAACCAACAGACCAGTTGTTACAGAAAACATTCCTATCACCCAGAAAGTGCCCCTTCCTAAAAATCCTCACCCTCATAGGAGATCTGATCTCCGCCACCATAGATTAGTTTTGCCTTTCTTGAATTTCATGCAAATAAATTGTACAGAAAATACTCTCTTGCATCTGTTAAAAACAGATTTTGTTGTTGTTGTTGTGTTTTTTGTTTGTTTTGTTTTGGAGACAGAGTCTTTCTCTGTTGCCCAGGCTGGAGTGCAGTAGCGCAATCTCTGCTCACTGCAACCTCTGCTTCCCAGGTTCAAGCAACTATCCCACCTCAGCCTCCCGAGTAGCTGAAACTACAGGCATGTGCCACCACACCTGGCTAATTTTTGTATTTTTAATAGAGATGGGGTTTTGCCATGTTGGCAGGGCTGATCTTGAACTCCTGACCTCAGGTGATCCACCCACCTCAGCCTCCCAAAATGCTAAGATTACAGGCATCATGAGCCACCGCACCCAGCCCAAAAACAGCTTTGTTCATCATATTGTAAAATGTTGTTAGAGAAATGGCTTGGTCCTGTTAAGGCTCTCCCAAAGACCCAGGAGAATCCCAGAAGCTGAAGAGACTTAGCACAGGGTGAAGTTGATAAAGCAGAGGCGAGTGATTCACAAGGAGGAAGAATCAGTGGGGTGTGTGTGTGAGAGCAAGTTGCACTAGAAGCCTGGGCGGGACCAGGCCTAAGCATGGTGCTGACACTCGCATGTGTGCCATCTGAGGCCTGGTTTTGCAGGGGCTGCTGAGGATCTAGACTGTAGCAGGGCAAGCCAGTCCTGCCCTTGCAAAAACTGGGAGTACATTCTCCCTGCCCAGGAGAGCTGCTGGGCTGGGAGCCCACAGGAGAGAAATGAAGGGGTTGCCTGCCCCTCCACACCTCTGGGCGTTTCTCGTTAGGTGGAACGAGAGACTTGAGGAAAGAAATGAGACACAGAGACAAAGTATAGAGAAAGAAAAGGTGGGCCCGGAGACCGGCGCTCAGCATACAGAGGACCCGCGCCGGCACCAGTCTCTGAGTTCCCTCAGGATTTATTGATCATTATCTTTACCATCTTAGAAAAAGGGAAGTGGCAGGATAATAGGATCATCGTAGGGAGAAGGTCAGCAGTAAGACATATGAATAAAGATCTCTGTGACATAAATTTAAGGAAAAGTGCTGTGCCTTGATATGCATATGCAAACATCTTCATAAACCTTTTTAGTGCATAAAGAGCAGCATTGCGCTAGCAAGTCCCACCTTTCGCCCTAAGGCGGTTTTCTCCTTTCTCAGTAAACAGAACATACAATCGGGTTTTACACCGAGATGTTCCATTGCCGAGGGACGGGCAGGAGACAGATGCTTTTCTCTGTCTCAACCGCCAAGAGGCCTTCTTTCCTCTTGTACTAGTCCTCCTCAGCACAGACCCTTCACGGGTGTCAGGCTGGGGGACGATCAGGTCTTTCCCTTCCCACGAGGCCATATTTCAGACCATCACATGGGGAGAAACCTTGGACAATACCTAGCTTTCCTAGGCAGAGGTCCCTGCGACCTTTGGCAGTGTACTTGTCCCTGGGTACTTGAGATTAAGAGAATGGTGATGACTTTTAACCAGCAAGCTGCCTTCAGGCACTTGTTTAACAAAGCACACCCTGCACAGCCCAAAATCCTTTAAACCTTGAGTCACCACAGCACAAGTCCTCTTGCAAGGACAAGGTTGGGGGTAGGGTCACAGATTAATAGCATCTAAAACACAGAACAAAATGGAGTCTCTTATGTCTACTTCTTTCTATATAGACACAGTAAGAGTCTGATCTTTCTTTCTTTTCCCCACAAGAAAGGTGGCAACTCACACCTAAAGCCCAGAGCAGACATGAGTGGCCAGGAAAAGTGGTCATGTCTAGGGTGGCCCCAATAGCAAGCTCTTTCCTACCTCACAACATGAAAACAGGATCACTTTCCTCCAGTTCATGTTCTAGGCTCACACACAGGCTGTTTTCCCGCCATGCAACACGCATCTGTAAAGACCAGCACCTGCCTTCCCCCATGTCTCCTGACTCCATTCTTCCGTCAGCCCAGAGGCCTCAGGGAGTAGGGAAGGAGTGGGGAAGAAAATGGGACAGATGTGAGGTCTCTGGATTTCACGCTAGGGATTTGAGAACTGGGAGTACAAATGAAAGAGTGTCTTCATGATATAGGAAACCTGTCTTCACAGCAATATACAAGCACACACCCACAGTCTGGCTGTCACAGAGCAGGTGCACTCATTTAAACATTCAGCCCCATCGATAGCCTCCTATTTCAGGTCTGGGAGAACTTAGCAGAAGGGAAGAGTGTCAGAGTCTGGAGCAGAGCTGGGAGGAGCAGCCCTGGGGGCAAGCGAGGAAAATGGAGAACCCTGGTCTTCCCCACCCTGAGGACGGTGAAGTGCCTGCCTTTAGGGACACTGTGTCTCCTCATCAGCTCTATGCCTGAGGGAGAACACTGGTCTCTAAAATCCATTTCAGTCTCACTTGACCCATCTTGGACTCCATGATATTCTTGAGGGCATGGACCAAGGTTTGGGATGTGAAGATCTTCGGTGAAGAGGTTTCTTAGGCACAGAGAGTTTCTCTAGAAAACAAAAGGATGGATCGTTCATAGTTACGCCCCTTGTCCAGTGCTCTCCCATCCCATGTATTCCCCACTCCCCCCACCTGGCCTCCCCGGCCTCTGTACTTCCTTTGGCCCCTTCTCTCCTCATCAGTTTCCTCTGAACTTGTACCAGCGTTTCTAGCCCTCTCGCTTGCTGGTTCTCACCTGCTGTCTGTCTTGCTTTGTCCCTCTCCTGATTTCTCATTCCCTATTAGCCACACAATGACCCTACTCTCTCTACCCTGCTTCCCTCCTCAGTTCCCTGCACTCCCTCCCTCAGAAAAAGGATTTCCTACACATCAGGCACTCACGAAATAAAAGAGACCTGTGAAGAGAATCACAGCCATTGCAACCAAGGCCAGAGTGACTAGGACCACTTCCCACAGCCTCAGCTGTCCATTAGACCTTCTCTCATTCCCTGGAGGGGCTGCACTTGTGCTGGTGACACTGGAGGTTGCAGTTGTTGTGTTAGTTCCACTGGAAGGTATAGTGGACCCAGGGCAGGGGGGTTGTAGTGATTTCACTGGGAGGTGTGGTTGGTCCAGGAGGGGTAGTCACAGTAATTCCACTGGCAGGTATAGTTGGTCCAGGGGGCATGGTTACGGTGATTCTGCTGGATAATGTGGTTGATCCTGGAGGGGTGGTCACGGTGATTCCACTGGAAGGTGGGGTTGATCTAGGGGAGATGGCCATGGTGATTTCACTGGAAGTTACAGCTAATTAAGAAAGGGTTGCTGGGCCGGGCGCGGTGGCTCAAGCCTGTAATCCCAGCACTTCGGGAGGCCGAGACGGGCGGATCACGAGGTCAGGAGATCGAGACCATCCTGACTCACATGGTGAAACCCCGTCCCTACTAAAAAAATACAAAAACCTAGCCGGGCGAGATGACGGGCGCCTGTAGTCCCAGGTACTCGGGAGGCTGAGGCAGGAGAATGGTGTAAACTAGGGAGGCAGAGCTTGCAGTGAGCTGAGATCCGGCCACTGCACTCCAGCCTGGGCCACAGAGCGAGACTCCGTCTCAAAAAAAAAAAAAAAAAAAAAAAAAAGAAAGGGTGGCTGGTTGGCTCCATCGGAAATTTGGTTTTGTTCACCGCTACGGCTACTATGAGTAATACTGATGCTAATAATAATGGCTGTCATTTAAGAATGCTCACTATATTCCAGGCACTGTGCTAAGTACCACATATAAATTAGTACTCAAATCCTTACAATACATCCTTGAGATAGAAACTAATATTACCCCCATTTTATAGATAGGTAAATTGAGGTTTAGAGAAGTTAAGCAGCTAGTTCCAGGTCAGACAGTTAGTAGGTAGTGGAACAAGGATTTAAATCAAGGCAGTCTGACCCCAGAGCCAGCCCCTAAAGCCCTTAATCCATGCACTATTCCACATCCCAGGTATGGGGGAGTTACAAGACCAAGGTTTACAAGGGATGCTGTTATTCCTTCAACTATTCATGATACTCTCTGACTAAAGAATGTAAGAGAAAAGTTGAAGGCCCATCATCCTCCTCTCCCAACAGTATTGTGCCCTTCCTCTAGGGGGCAGATAATCAAGGGGAATCGGTTTGGGAGGGGACCATGATGTGCATTTTTACTACATCGGGTAATTCTTCTGAACACAAAAGCTTGGGGCCGGGTGCAATGGTTCACACCTGTAATCCTAGCATTTTGGGAGGTCAAGGCAGGAGGATCACTTGAGGCCAGGAGTTCGAGACCAGCCTGGCCAACATGGTGAAACCCCATCTCTACTACAAATACAAAAAAATTAGCCAAGCATGGTAGTGCACGCCTGTAATCCCAGCTACTCAGGAGGTTGAGGCATGAGAATCGCTTGAGCCGGGGAGGTGGAGGTTGCAATGAGCTGAGAGCATGCCACTGCACTCCAGCCTGGACGATGGAGCAAAACTCTGTCTAAAAAAAAAAAAGTCTGGGAGCCACTAGTTTAAGGGACCCCAGATGGCCTTGACACGTGGACTAGTAAAGAACCAATCGGCCGGGCGCGGTGGCTCAAGCCTGTAATCCCAGCACTTTGGGAGGCCGAGACGGGCGGATCACGAGGTCGGGAGATCGAGACCATCCTGGCTGACACGGTGAAACCCCGTCTCTACTAAAAAATACAAAAAAACTAGCCAGGCGAGGTGGCGGGCGCCTGTAGTCCCAGCTACTCGGGAGGCTGAGGCCGGAGAATGGCGTAAACCCGGGAGGCGGAGCTTGCAGTGAGCTGAGATCCGGCCACTGCACTCCAGCCTGGGCGACAGAGCCAGACTCCGTCTCAAAAAAAAAAAAAAAAAAAAAAAAGAACCAATCACGTGTAGCTTGAAGATATAAGATCTTCTGGGATTTGGGGAAGGGGCTCAGCTTCCTTGTTGGATCAGTTAGAGTTAAGCTGAGACTGGGCTTCTTTCCCTGTCATGCCTATTTTCTACCCTGTCTGATTTTCCATCCCATTAACAACCAAGCGCTTGGCCTCCTAGATCCCTGTAGACCCTCTCCTCATCAATGGTCTTGTTCTCTCCCTGGATGTAGGTGCTGCCCTTTACCCTCCACATGTGTTCTTGCCTTGGCGTTGTCTGGACTAACATAAGGATTGCCAATTTAGATTTGAGGGAAGAATTCCAAAACCTTGTGTCGATGCCTTAGGTTAGGGTCAGAGCCAAGAGAGAAACAAGTGAGAAGTTGAGATGAAAAGCTGGCCTGTGGAGAGGGAATAGACTGGGTTTGTGTTGTTCAGGGGCATAAAACACAGGAGTCAAAGTCATGCTGGGGCAGATTCTAGAGAGAAGTAAATCTGTGTGAGTGTGGAACAGCAATGTCTCATGAAGTGTTTAATTAGAGGCTAGATGACTGCTGTCAGAGATGCTGGAAATAGATTCCTGCCTACTATGGGTGGTCAGACACTAATTCAAGTTCCCTTCCAACGCTAATGCGCCTATATCTGGGAATGATATATTATAGAAGAAATAGGTCCATCTTCAGGGCAGAAGAGTTGCCACTGAGAACAGAACGGAGGACAGATGCTGGGTTGCATTGGAGAGAAAAAAGCAAAATAATCATCCCTCCTCCCTTGATGAGAATGGGAGCAACGAGGGCAGAGCGTGCATCCCAGAAGTTGTCAACACTTTTCCCAAACTCTACTCAAACTCCAAGATTATTCTCTTTTAAAGAAAATCACTCACCATTTCCTAAAAGTAGAAGGAAGTGAAACAGCCAGCATGCAAGGGAAAATGATTTTCTCTTCCTTTTGAGATAGTCGGCCTGTGTGAGGCTGGAAGGGAGGGCTCCTCCCTTAGTCCCGATGGGATTAAGCCTTAGAAGGGAAAGGCAGGAAATGAGAATCTTGAGGGTGGAGTCTCAAGGTGGAGATCTGAGGGCTGGACTACTAGGAATTCGGATCTCCAAAGAATAGGTCCTCAATCTGAAGAGAAGCACCGATAAGGGGTCCTGGGCTGCAGGGCTGGATGTCTGGTCTTTGAGGTTCCCTCACAGAATGCCACCTCTTCTTTTTCTCTTTCATAGAAGGCCTGTAGGCTGGGTACAGTGGCTTATGCCTGTAATCCCAGAACTTTGGGAGGCCAAGATAGGCAGATCACGAGGTCAGGAGTTCGAGACCAGCCTGGCCAACATAGTGAAACCCCGTCACTACTAAAAATACAAAAATTAGCTGAGTGTGGTGGCACTTGCCTGTAGTCCCAATTGCTTGGGAGGCTGAGGCAGGAGAATTGCTTGAACCCGGGAGGCAGAGGTTGCAGTGAGCTGAGACCACACCATTGCACTCCAGCCTGGGCAACAGAGTGGGACTCCATCTAAAAAAAAAAAAAGAAGAAGAAGAAGGCCTTTAAAGCATCATCTGGGTGGGCAAGTTCTGGACATGTAGCCTGTTGTTCTTCCAGCTGTGAGCAGTGGCAGAATCCCCAAGCTTTGAGAGGAGGGTATAGCAGCCAGAAGGTAGGTGAGGATGGAGGATGACTTAGTCCCATTAGGAAGGGCCTGGGGAGGCGGAAGTGGAATAGTTCAAGGGGATCAAGGCTGTCAAAGTGGAGGGGATCCACCCTCTGAGGCAGGGATGGGGCAGAAAACCTGCTCTAGCTGAAGGCCTCCTTTCCTGGACAAGAAGTCCTGAGAACCCAGGATAGCTGGGCATGAGCAGGGGTGTGAGAAGGAAGCCCCTGCAAACAGAGCTTAGCAGGTAGGACACAGGAAGTGAGATCCCTATGAATGGGCACTGGAGACTGGACCTCTGGGCATTGCTGAGTGAGTAGTAAGCCTGCAAAGCATACCTTGAATGAGGTGGGGAAGAGAGACCTGGGGGAGGGAAATAGACTCTGGGGTCTCTGCAGTGTGGAAGCTCGGGGTGGGAGAGTTGCGAGGGCAGTGGGAGCTGTTGAGGAGATGGAACCACAGATCAGTGCCTACCTGTGATCTAGAGCTCATTGCTGAATTTTCAGGATTTTTGGCAACACAGCCATTATTAAAAATTAACTTGTATTAACAGTGAACTAAATTATATTTAAAACAAAGGTAAACATGCTCCAAACTCATTACTTCTAATTGCTTTACTACATTTTATTATTATCTCTGCGCACGAAGTTACGTACACCTATCACATCTGCCTGGTATGGTGGGAATGGTATGGAACGGTGTGCCACCCATCGCTTGCCATTCCACACACAGTGATTCACGCTGGTCACATGCAGTCAGCCCTGGTGGGTGCATTTGCACCACAAGAAGTGGGTTGTGAAACATTTACCAGCACACACGCTGCAGGGGACCTAAGGAGAACGATGGCACTGAAGAGGAATGCGCCTGCCTCTAACCCTCCTTGACAGAGGCGCTCCCCTTTTGTTTCTGAAGAATTTATAGAAGCTTTTCCAACTGGGAGCCTCAGCTAGGTCTTCTCATCAGTGTTGCGTGCCAGACAAGCTGGATGATCAAGGAAGTACCTACCCTTTGGACATTGTCAGTTTGCCTGGAGACTGAGAGCTTACAGTCCAAGCTTGCTTCAACTCTGGATGAGGCCAACAGAGAGAGCCCAAAGACAACTGAAGGAGTGGCAGAAAACAAAGATGGGAATGGGGTAATTGGCTTCCAGTTTCTTCATTCGCAGGTCATGAAAAAAACCTGGGGCTAGACTCCATGAGATTTTTTTGTTTTCTGTTTTGTTTTTGTTTTTTTTTTTGAGACGAATTCTCGGAGTCTCACTCTGTCGTCCAGGCTGGAGTGCAGTGACGCAATCTCGGCTCACTGCAAGCTCCACTTCCCAGGTTCACGCCGTTCTCCTGCCTCAGCCCCCGAGTAGCTGGGACTACAGGTGCCCACCACCACGCCTGGCTAATGTTTTGCATTTTCAGTAGAGACGGGGTTTCACTGTGTTAGCCAGGATGGTGTTGATCTTCTGACCTCGTGATCCGTCCGCCTCAGCCTCCCAAAGTGCTGGGATTACAGGCGTGAGCCACCGTGCCCAGCCTGTTTTCTGTTTTTTTGAGACAGGGTCTTGCTCTGTTGCACAGACTGGAGTGCAGTGGCACAATCTTGACTCACTGCAACCTCCCAGGCTTAAGCGATCCTCCTACCTCAGCCTCCTAAGTAGCTGGGACATAGGCATGTGTCACCACGCCTGGCTAATTTTTGTATTTTTTTGTAGAGCTGGGTTTTCACTATGTCGTTCATGCCTGTCTTGAACTCCTGGGCTCAAGTAATCCTCCTGCCTCAGCCTCCCAAAGTGCTGGGATTACAGGTGTGAGCCACCGCACCTGGCCAGGAGGGGACTTCTTAAGCATCAAATCATTTCCCTCCAGCTTTTGGCTGAGTTTGAAACTGGAAAAGTTGCAGAGGAAAAACATCAAATTACCTAGAGGGGAAAATAAATTGGGGTATGTTCTAACAATATGATCCTAATTACTTGTATCTACAAAAATGTTTAAATGGCCCTGATACAACATCTTTGGGAAGGGACAGCAGCACTTGGAGGGGCTAAAAAGGGATTTGCCCTACCTCCTCCAATCTCCATCTGCCCCCTTCAAAGCCACTTGAATATATATAAAACCTAATTTGAACCAATATGGTTGCTATACAAATACAGCTTTTACAAAAGACCCCTAAAAAGTATTTCCTTCCCTCCTTTGTAAGATATCCACAAATGAACAATCTAATGATAGCTAATAATAGTTAGCTTTTATTGAATATTCCATGTGCTATATATTATTCAAAGTGTTTTACAGATATTAGTTTATTTAGTATTTATAGTACTCTATGCCTAAGTACCACAATCCCCGTTTTACAAATTTGGAAACTGAGGCATAAAGATGCCTCAGTTCATCTTGCTCGGACTTGTAAAGCTAACAAGTGGCAGAATCAGGATTCATACCCAGGCAGTCTGACTCTTGTGCCACGTTCTTTTTTTTTTTTGAGACAGAGTCTCGCTCCATCACCCAGGCTGGAGTGCAGTGGCACGATCTCGGCTCACTGCAACCTCTGCCGCCCAGGTTCAAGCTATTCTCCTGCCTTAGCCTCTCAAGTAGCTGTGATTACAGATGCACGCCACCACAGTCAGCTAATGTTTGCATTTTTAGTAGAGATGGGGTTTCACTTTGTTGGTCAAGCTGGTCTCAAACTCCTGACCTCAGGTGATCCACCCACCTTGGCCTCCCAAAGTGCTGGGATTACAGGCGTGAGCCACCATGCCTGGTCCGCCATGTTCTCAATCACTATAAAAAGAAGGCATCAATTACAAACATTGGTCCCAGCTGCCCCCTTGAAACTATTGCATGTTCCTAAACCCCTCCCCCAGAGAAATTCTGGAGCTTCCACAGAGGCAGCAAAGGTTCAGCCAGGTTAAGTTTAAAATAAAACAGATGCAATATTTATCAGAAGGGGCATTCCATTAGAATGAGTAAGTTAGAAGCAGGTTCTCCAGGCAAAGCTGACTGGAAAGACATCGTATTTTGATACATGTTTGGAGGGTCAGTTCTGACAAATGTGAAGGGACAGGATGCAGCGGCTAAGAACTTAGAACTTCTGTCTTGTTTACAAAATGAGAGATTAATTTACCTCAGTACTAGAAATGTTAGGATGCAAACAATTGCATGCATACAAACAGAAAAATCACAGAGACACAGAGTAATTTTGGAATTGTATTAGTCTAACCTAGGGAAAAAAAAAAAGAAAGGAGTCCTATTTAGGAACTGCCTGAACTCCAGATTCTCTCTGCTCTGTCCTTTAATTTTAGCATGTCCTAATTCAGATCGCTTTCAGATGTCTAGACAAGTCGTCTGCTTTCTCTTTCTAGTTTTCATCTCCGATCTCCAGTTCCACTGCAGCTCTCCCCAGTGCCAAACTTATTGGCACTTAGCACATTCAACGTCTTTCCATGCGCTGCCCTGGATGGCAGGGACCTCGATCCTGGGAACTACCTTTTCCAGGCTCCCTTGCCAGGAGGCTCCAGGCATATTTTACCTTCCTCCAGTGAGATGAACTCTCATGAGACTCAGTTCTGTGGCAGCAATGGCTGCATGTGTGCACGGCTTCCTGGGGGAGGATTTTGTGGTGGTCTCCGCATTTCCCTGCCTCTGGCACATTGTGGGACTGTGGAGGAGTGGAGGAGCCTCAGCAGTTGCCTGCACGTCCTTGCCTCCAGTGACAGCAGATCTCTCCTCTAGGTGGCAGTGAACCTGAACCTGAAAGCTATTGGCTGTCATCCTTTCACTCCTCCAGCTTTTCGAGTGGTTTTATAAGCACCTACTCCTTGTACTAAATCCTTTTATGCTTGAAATATCCAAAGTGGTTTCTGTTTTCATAAGTGAACTCTGACTGTTACACTATTTGGTATAACAAGAGGTTTCAGAAAATTGACCTTCAAAGGTGGGAATCCGGGATTAGTTCCCTGACCCATTAGGCTTGAGGGCAGGGGTGACCTCACACTAGCATAAAATGAAGTCTTGGTATTCTACAGCAAAAGATAGAAAAAGTGACTGAAGTTATCACCTGTGGTGGTGCCTAGAATAAAGCGGTTGTTGAAGAGGAGGGCCGGGAGCCCAGGTGGTCGCTATGACAGATTGTGAAGCTGGGAGTGTTGACTACTGGGACTGTGGGTGGCTGTACTGGGAGATTACAGGAAAAAAATGACCCCTGTGCTGCATCCTCGGTCAAGGCATTGCCAGGGAACACAGAGCTTTCTCTGAATATCCTAAAAGGCATGCTTATCTCTCAAAGCCGTAGGGACTACCTATGAAAAAACCAGACCCGCAGTTTGATTCTACAGATTAGAGAATTATATTCAATTTGCATTTATATCTTTGGCAGTCTCATGTGTGACACTTGGAATATTTGTTAAACGGAAGCCCAGAATTGGGGTGGAGACACCTGGGTAGATTTTGATGAATCTGAAAAACTTTGAACCTCCAAATCACATGGAGCTTTCCTTGCCAGCAGAAGTAGTCCCTCCTCCCCTCTGTGAGGAAGTCACTTTCTCCGGCCTGAAGACCCTGTGGTGACGCCCCACAGCACTCCCTTGGCAAGAGGATGCAGATTTTCCTCAGACGCTGTATTAGTTTCCTATTGCTACGTGACAAATTACCACAAATTCAGGCTGAAGACAGCACAAGTATATTCTCTTGCAGTTCTGGAAATAGGAAGTTTAAAATAGGTTTTACTGGGCTAAAGTCAAGGTGTCAGCTGGGCTGTGATCCTTCTGGAGGCTCTGGAGGAGAATCTGTTTACTCACCTTTTCCACTCCTAGAGGCTTCCAGCACTCCTTGGCTTGTGGCCCCTTCCTTTATCTTCGAAGCTTGCCTTGCAGCATCTTCAAATCTCTGACTCTGACTCCCATCTCCCTCCTTTTTTTTTTTTTTTTGAGGCAGAGTCTCGCTCTGTCGCCCAGGCTAGAGTGTAGTGGCACAATCTTGGCTCACTGCAACTTCCATCTCCTGGGTTCAAGCCATTCTTCTGCCTCAGTCTTCCGAGTAGCTGGGATAACAGGCGCCCACCACTATACCCAGCTAAATTTTGTACTTTTATTAGAGATGGGGTTTCACTATGTTGGCCAGGCTGGTCTCAAACTCCTGACCTCGTGATCTATCTGCCTTGGCCTCCCAAAGTGCTGGGATTACGGGTATGAGCCACTGTGCCTGGCCTCTCATCTCCCTCTTATAAGGATCTTTGTGATCACATTGGGGCCACACAGATAATCCAGGATAATCTCCCTATTACAAGATCCTTAATGCAATCATGCATGCAAAGTCCCTTTTACCATATAAAGTAACATATTTCCAGGTTCTGGGAATTAAAACATGGATGTTTTTGAGAGGCTGTTATTCTGCCTACCATAGGCACTATTACAATGCCCCTTGTGGCCTCCAGCTCCATGCATCGAGTCAGATCTAGGGGCTGAGAGCAACCGCAGTTGGCAGTGAGCAAAGAAACAGGGGCCTCAACTCTAAACACCAGAAACTGGACTCTGCCACAACCACGTGAGCTTGAAAGAGATGCCGGCCTCCAGATGAGGATGCAGCTGAACTAACATCTTTATTTTAACCCGTGAGACTGAGCAAAGGAGCCAGTCATGCTGATCCCAGACCTGCCTCATAGAACTGTGGTCTGATAAATGGGTGTTGGTTTAAGCTGGTACATTTGTAGTAAGTTATCACTGATAGAAAACAAACACATGGGTGAACTTAATGCACGTTCTAGATTCAATTATTAGCTCAAGTAGGTGTGAGTTGCCCTAACAGTTCTTTTGGTTGCTTGAAATGTGGACTTACTGGTGGCCTACACTAAATGAAGTTGAGATCCCAGTAGTTCATTAGTATAATTGGAAGAAAAAAATCGAAAGACTTAGGAAGAGAGTTATGTTGGAATGGATTTAATATGTGCAACTTGCTCACCCACTCCTTCATTATGTCCTCCCAGAAGGTTCCACTGAAACTGTCTTCATTAAGGCATTAGAAAGGAGAGGACCAGCATCATTGAAAAGCTCTGTAGCAGCACTTTGCTAAATGCGATAGTGGATGATATGACCAGTGAAATGAGTTTCCTGATTTCAGTGGGCACGGTGGAATCTTCAGGAAATAGTAGATGGGTGCTAGGGCTTTCCCTCTAGAGAAAAGACAGGCATGATTATTGATGTGGGCATCACGACGAGAGCTATAATCAGGGATCTTTGGCCATGGCTAATTAATCATGGTGTTACTAGGAATGAAATGTCTATTCAGCCCACTAAAATCTTACGTGATCTACGTAAGTGAAAACGTCTAGGTGGTTGAACAGAGAGCTGACTTGAGTTGCCACAGTGGAGAGTCTCAGATTCTCACCTAATTCCCAGACCCGAACCTGTTCACAGACCTAGAAATGAAGGCAAGGCAGCAAGATCCACCACCAGCACAACGATGTGCCACGAATCTTCCTCCTACCTTTCAAAAGGAATCTCAGCCGTTTATCATCGTGACAGTGCAATGGGGAAAATGAAAACACCCAAACCTTTAGGGTAATATACAAGATATCATTGTGATCTACAAGTCAGGGTGGAGTTTATGGGGGTTAGAACACAAATGACGTGGCAGGGTGCGGTGGCTCACGCCTATAATCCTAGCACTTTGAGGGGCCAAGGCAAGTGGATCACTTGAGGTCAGGAGTTCGAGACTAGCCTGACCAACAAGGTGAAACGCTGGCTCTACTAAAGATACGAAAATTAGCCAGGCATGGTGGCAGGTGCCTGTAGTCCCACCTACTCTAGAGGCTGAGACAGGAGAATCGCTTGAACCCAGGAGGCGGGAGGCGGAGGTTGCAGTGAGCCAAGATCACGCCACTGTATTTCAGCCTGGGCGATGGAGCAAGACTCCGTCTCAAAAAAAAAAAGAAAGAAAAAGAACATAAATGACATCTTACTCCAAGTTCATCTCTAGGCTCTATCCACGCGTATTTCCCCACTTTCAAGTGGGAACCAAAGCAAGGCCATAAGGCTGCTTGAGACATTGCTGAATAGATCCAATGTTGCCTAAAATGTCTGTGGTACGTCAGAAAGCTGTGTAGAGACACTGGGTAGCTAGTAGAAGAACCACGGCACAGGTGCCCAGAGCTTTGGAGCAAAAGCATACCCTCTTCCACATCCTGGCATCTGACTTGATCTTGGGTTCTCAGCATGCAAGAGTTCATGAAACATGAGCTGCCCTTTATGAACTGGGTGTTGTCTGCACCACCACACTAGACTGGGCATACTTAGCAGCGCTCACCTCCTTGAATGGAAGTGGTGCCTGTGAATTTGGCCAAGTTAAGTCCTCAAGGCACAAGTAAGAGGCATGAGTAGGGAGCTGTAACTCCAATGGCATCTCTAGCTACATTCCTAACCTCTCCCTCCATAATCATAGTCACATGAAGGGTTTCCTATGTCTAGTTGACTGAGAAAGGAAAGATTTGGTTTCCTCTGGTGTGTGGGTGGTTCTGCCTGCTATTCTAACACCACAGAGAGTAGGCTGCTGCAGCATTACTGCCCCACTCAGGACAGCCCTGCAGGACAGTGGGGAAGGAAAATCCTCCCAGTGATTCGAATTGTAAAGAATGCATCTGTTTTGTTTACTTTGTCTGGACAAAGAGATGACCAGAGTTACGTTAACCCTGATCAATAGACAGTGGCTAACAGTTTGGCTAGATAACTCGGGATGTGGAAAGATATAGTGAGTTGATGACAAGGAAGTCTGGGAAAGAGGAAGGTGGATGAGTCTCTTGGGAAGGGCACAGATGGTGAGAGTATGTGTGTCCCATGTGACTGTTCACCAATGGGCATTCACTGCAGAGGAAATCTTCCATGATCAGGTTGACCAGGATATGATAATATGCTGAGGAAATAGCTTCAGAATATTTTTTTCATTTTTCAAACTGAGGCATAACTTACATACCATAAAGTGCACAGATCTCATGTGCACATTTTAATGAAGTTTTACATATCTATACACCCTTGTAATCACCACCCAGATCATATATAGAACATTCTCAGCTTCCCCTGTCTGTCCCTGCAGGCAGGCTTTTTCTCTCGGTCAGCCTTTTCCCCCAAAGGCATCCTCAACTCTGACCTTTATTACAACAGGTTTATGTCACATGTTCTTGAACTGTATGTGAATGGAATTATACAGTAGGTACTTTTGTTTTGACTTCTTTTACTCAGCATTGACTATGAGATTCATTAATGTTACTGCATGATTTCATAGGGGTTTTTCACTACTGGGTAGCATTCTGCTGTATGAATATGTCACAATTTACTTACCCATTCTAATGTTAGTGGACTTTGGGGGTCAATTTCCACCCTGCAGTGGTGTGAATGAAGCTGGCATGGTACATGTCTTTTGGTGGACACAGGCATTCATTTCTGCTGGATATTTACTCTTAGGAGTGGAAGTACCGAGTCACAGGGTATGTGTGTTTAATTTTAGCATTGCCAAACATTTTCCCAAGATAATTGTATCAATTTACAGTCCCACTAACAATGTGTGAGAGTTCCAGTTGTTCAATGTCCTTTCCAATACTTGGTATTTTAAATGCTAGTCTTTTAAATGTGTGTATGTAGTGATATCTTATTGCGGTTTTACATTCCACTTCTCTGATAAGCAGTGATATGGGGTACCTTTTCAAACATTCACCGGCTGTTTTGATATCCTCTTTTGTTAACTATTTGTCAAATATTTTGCCCATTTTAAAATTGCATCATCTTTTTCTTATTGTAGTTCTTTCTGCATTCTAGATATGAGTCTTTTGTTAGTTATATGTGTTGCAATATCTTCTCCCATCTTTGACTTTCCTTTTATAGTTAAGAATATACCTCTTAAAGGTATATGCTGATACTAGGCTTTAATGAAGTCCACATCCTCACACTTCCCTTTAATAGCTAGTGCTTTCTGTGTCTTGCTTAAGTATCTAAGTATCTTTGCCTACCTCAAGATCACCAAGATATTTGCTGAGGATTAAATGATGATCTTTTTTTTTTTTTTTGAGACAGTCTTCCTCTGTTGCCCAGGCTGGAGTGCAGTGGCACAATCTTGGCTCACTGCAACCTCCACCTCCCAGATTCAACCGATTCTCCTGCCTCAGCATCCCAAGTAGCTGGGATTACAAGCACTCGCCACCACGCCCGGCTAATTTTTGTATTTTTTTAGTAGAGATGGGGTTTCACCATGTTGGCCAGGCTGGTCTCAAACTCCTGACCTCAAGTGATCCACCCGCACTGGCCCCCCAAAATGCTGGGATTACAGGCATAAGCCACTGTACCCAGCCAAATGATGACATATTTAAAGGCTCCCGGGATAGTGATTGGTACATAATAAGCACTCGAAAAAAAAAAAACTGAAAGAACAAACAGGAAAACAAATAAGTGTGTGGCCCTGATAATACATTCATTACGTGCTTTTGTTTCTTAGACATGTCCTGGTAATATTTATAGCACCATGAGGAAACAGGGATGAGAAACGTTGACCCTGATGTGGCGGGAAACAGGAGAGAAGATGTCCTGAGGGTGGTCGTCGTGACTCCCCACAATAGAGGCGGAGACTCAGGAAAAACTCACAGAAGGTTTGACTCGAAGTCACCTCCAAGCCGGCCAAAGTCCCTGTGTCCTTTTGCTGTTTCTTTTCTTGACCTAGTCCATGTCCATCTCCACAGATCACATCCTGGGAACCTTCCGATGCTCCATTTTAATTATTTCATTATCATTATTTTTTTCTCCTCAGTGACTCCCTCCCACCCATAATATGTTTTGATATCCAATCTATGGCCACAGCCATCTTGTCCTGCCATGGCCTTCTTGGTGGCTTCCTCTGTGATCCACTCCATGGTCTCCTCCGTGGCCTCCTCCATGTCCATAACGCCCGCCATGATTCACTCCGTAGCCATCTCCATGGATGTGGCTCAGTCCATGGCCCACTCCATGTCCAAAGCCACATGTTCCTCCATGTCCCATTTCAAGTTCTCCTCCATGAACCAGAGCATTTCCCAGGCTGTGGAATGTCCCAGAGCCCAGGCCCAAGTCCAGGTCCAGACCAAGGCCATGGCTGTGGCCATGGGGGTAATAAACACAATTCCTCAGGGGGAAGAAAAGGTCTCTCTAAAAGAAAAAAATATGTATATTGATCAATGAAAATTAAGTCTCCTCTCCCTAATCACCATGCATGCCTATTTCACCGATGTCAGATTTTCGCTTTTCCAAACCGCCTATTTTCTCTCCTCTTTACCACCATCCTTACTATGATCTCTGT
The DNA here is from genome assembly GCF_003255815.1 of Theropithecus gelada. Taxonomy (NCBI): domain Eukaryota; kingdom Metazoa; phylum Chordata; class Mammalia; order Primates; family Cercopithecidae; genus Theropithecus; species Theropithecus gelada. The sequence goes on along the minus strand of NC_037671.1, from coordinate 2,719,430 downwards.
CTCTGTCTCTGTCTCTCTTTCTCCTTGTTCTTTTACTCTTTCTCTCTCTGAGAAAATAAGCTTCCCTGTTACCTTATTAACATATTCTCTTTATGTGACTACTCAGGCCCTTGTTCTGCAGATCCTAAGGTTAGGTGTTTTTGGAATTTCAAGACAAAGGTAAATCCATACCCCTACGTGAAAGGCACAGAGACTCACTTGACAGTCTTTCTCTTTGTTAGTTAACTAAGGAAGCTGAGGACAGGTATGTGGAATTGAGAGCCCTCGAAAGCTGTTTACACAGAGCCTTGAGATTATAGGCATGAACTCCAGAATCTAACCAACCTGGGTTAGAGTCTTAGATCTGTCACTCACTACATGTGCTGGGGCAAATAGCTAAGATCATGGAGCTCCAGATCTCTCACTTATAAGATGAATATAATATGGCCACGGGATTGTAGACCAGATTAAATGACATCATGCATTTTAAACACTCAGCCTTGAGCCTAGCATGTAGTAAAAACTCAGTGTCCACTTTCGTTATTCTCTCTTGATCTTGCAAATGAAATAATAAAGTAATTTAGGGAGTAATTCTTAGATGCTGGTATTTATTATGTAGCCCACATATGGAGAGAGGCTGAGAATTCTAAAATAAAGAACCTCAGCAAATTGACTATATTATCCAAACCTTTTGTGGCTTCCGTAAGTATTTTTTATTTGTCCATTTTTACCAGTGGTATGTTGTCCAACACTTAATAACAGGCTCTCCGAAGGAAAAGTGCTGATTTGCAGTGTTTGACAATTGCTGTGGTGTAAATATTTCCAGTACAGCATATTTTAAGCTACCAGTGTCACTCCACTCAGCTCAGAATTGGGAAGAACTGCACAATCTCTTGTGGGCTAGGATGAGCCAGCTCCAGCACACCACTGATTTATACTCTGCTTCACTCTTCAAATGGGAACTTACCCACAGGATCACAAGAACACAGGAAGAACACAAATAAATGTGAAATCAAGGTAAGAAAAATATGTATTCAAAGAACAATCAAGACCAGAGAGCAGAGATGGAGTGGGAGGCCAGAGGGTAACATTCACAGGTCGCACAAGGAATTGCAGAGTACTGTGAGGACCAGAAATTTGTTATACATGAGACAATCAGAAGCCTGCATTTTGGATGGCTGAGCATTTTTATGTTTCTTTCTTTCCTTTCTCTATTTCTCTCTTTCTTTCCTTCTTTCTTTGGTCTTTCTCTTTCTTTCTTTCTTTCTTTCTTTCTTTCTTTCTTTCTTTCTTTCTTTCTTTCTTTCTCTTTCTTTTTCTTTCTCTTTCCTTCTCTTTCTTTTCTCCCTCTCTCCCTCTTTCTTCCTCTCTTTCTTCCTTTCTTTCTCTTTCTCTCTCCTTCCTTCCTTCCTTCCTTCCTTCCTTCCTTCCTTCATTCCTTCCTTCCTTCTCTTTCTTTCGAGACAGGGTCTTGCTCTGTCACCCAGGCTGGAGTGCAGTGGCGTGATCTCTGCTCACTGCAACCTCCATCTCCCGGGTTCAAGCGATTCTCGTGCCTCAGCCTCCCAAGTAGCTGGGACTACAGGTACATGCCACCACTTTTGGCTAATTTCTGTATTTTTAGTAGAGACAAGTTTCACCATGTTGGCCAAGCTGGTCCCAAATGCCTGGACTCAAGTGATTTGTCCACTTTGGGCTTCCAAAGTGCTGGGATTACAGGCGTGAGCCACTGCGCCCAGCTGCTTCTTGCTTTCTTTATGTTTATGTCCTCCTTGTTCTCTCTCAGTATTTCCTTTGTTCTCTCAGTATTTCCCTTCACTTTGGCCCCAACTTCATCTTTTCCCTCCTCTTTGTCTACTTTGCTTCTCACTTTCTCTGACTTAAGGATTCGCTGTGATCCTTATATCAGGCTAGGTGATTCTTTCCTTCTGAGTGCACCAACTTACTCCCCTTTCTCATTCTGGATTTTTCCAAAGCACTGCTGACATGATTTCCCCCACCATTAAGACCTGCCTTCTCTCCAGGCTCCCCTATGAACCCACCCTGGGTACTCACCAGACAAAAACTCAGTCCTACTGACAATCCAACACCAGCCACGACTGTAGCCAGGGAAATGAGGATGATAGCCCAGGGCTGTAAATATCCACTTGGTTTGATCACGTTTGTGGGCATGTGGCTCATGCTAACTGTGTTCGTGCCTGTGGACACTGGGCCTGTTTCCTGGGAGGTGCTGCTAGTTGGCTCACGGGTGGATCCTGTGGTGGTCCTGACGCCAGGGGCTGAGGTGGTAGATGATGCTCCCCTAGTAGATGTATCCAGGCCAGAGGTGTTTGGGACTATTCCTGGCACAATATGGCTGGCAGCAGAGGCCGTGGAGTCCATTCCAGAGGTCATGGTGACAGAGCTGGAGGCGGTGGGTCTGGTTCCAGTGGTCTTGATGCCTATGAAACAGGTCACACAAGATGATGCATTTGTAGCAGAGATGATTAAAGAGGAATGGGGGTGCTTAGAGCAGAGGAGTGTGAATCTAACAAACCTATGGTGGAGATGGCTCAGGAGAGGGGTGATGGGGGAGGAGAGATGGTAGAAAGCGATTCTGCTGTGCCCATGTCCCCAGAATGGAGGTGGGTGTCGTACAGAGAAGGAAGTAGAATGTGTCACCTGGTGGGGTTGGTGATGGAGGAGGCAGAAGGTTGAGGAAATGTGATTGTGATGGGTTCAGAAGTGGAAGATCTATTTGACTTCCGAAGCTGCCACCCCAATAGAAGACAGCGAGCTGTTTAAAAGGAATGAATTAACAGCATTTGCAGTGTCCTGGATGAGACTGGAGACTATTATTCTAAGTGAAGTAACTCAGGAATGGAAAACCGAACATCGTATGTTCTCACTGATATGTGGGAGCTAAGCTTCGAAAATAGGAAGACATAAGAATGATGCAATGGACTATGGGGACTTTGGAGGAAGAGTGGGAGGGGCGAGGGATAAAATACTTCAAATATGGTGCAGTGTATACTACTCGGGTCATGGGTGCACCAAAATCTCACAAATCACCACTAAAGAACTTACTCATGTAACCAAATACCACCTGTATCCCAATAACTTATGGAAAAAAATTAAAAATAAATAAATAAAATAAAATAAGTGGGCAGGCTGGTATACAAAGCAGCAGGCCCTGCTTCCCTTGTGACTGTGATCACTGGGCATAAGGAGGGAGCTGGAGGAGGAGATGACAGAATTGGATTCACTCACGGGCATGCCAGTGGCCAGGGCTGGGACAGAGGTGACATCATCTACCACACTGTGGTGGCCAGCAAAGGTGGGGTGAGTGTTCCTGGGCAGATGTGGGAGGACCTGACCCAAGTGGAGAAGCTGCTCACAGGGACAGGAGAGGGGGGGCTCAGACAGGTGCGAGTGAGAATCAACACAGCAGAGGCGGTGGTGGCAGCTTAGGTAGCGAGGGGTGTGCCTAGGTCAGAAGTGGTTAAAATGGGATCACAACAGCACCAGTCATGAGAATAGAGGTGAGTGCGCTCAGAACCAAGAGACTAGAATCAGATGCAATTGGCTTGCTGATGGCAAGTGCCAGAGAACGAACAAAGTTGTTTGGTCTCAGACTGGAGCAAAGGTTGTCAAATATTTTCTGTAAAGGTTCAGACAGCAAATACTTTAGGCTTTTGGGCCAGGCAGTCTCTGTTGCAAATACACTGAAAAGCGGAAAAGTAGGTGGAGACAAATGTAAATGAATGGGCATGACTATCTTCCAATAAAACTTTACAAAACCAGGTAACAGGTGAGACGTGACCCATGACATGTGGTCTGCCAGCCTCTGGACTAGGGTCAATATATTGATAGGAGGTGGCGGTGTTGCAGATGATAGGTTGAATAGAGATAATCTACTTGGCACCAAAGTGGGAGCATTTCACAAAACTGTGATGGGCCAGCAGAGTTGAGGCGGGCTTGCTGGAGGAAGATGTGACAGATATAATGCACTTGTGGTTTATTATATTTTGTGGTTCTGATTGCAGTGGAAGTGGTGGGCAGTTAAAAAAAAAGAAAAAAGAAAAAAAAAGGTGAGACCAGAGTAGAGGCAATTAGGATTGTAGAAGAGGAAATTTTTTTTTTCTTTTTTTTTTTTTGAGATAGAGTCTCACTCTTGTCGCCCAGGCTGGAGTGCAGTGGTGTGATCTCTGCTTACTGCAAGATCTGCCTCCTGGATTCACACCATTCTCCTGCCTCAGCCTCCTGAGTAGCTGGGACTACAGGTGCCCACCACCACACCCGGCTAATTTTTTGTATTTTTAGTAGAGACACGGTTTCACCATGTTAGCCGGGATGGTCTCAATCTCCTGACCTTGTGATTTGCTCGCCTCGGCCTCCCAGTGTGCTGGGATTACAGGTATGAGCCCCTGTGCCCAGCCTAGAAGAGGAAATTATATCTAACTGTGTGGTGGCTTGATTTGAACCAGGGCAGAGATGATAGAAACAGGTGAACAGCTGGTGGTTGCCACTGGAGTTAAAATGTGTGGGCTCAAAGAGGACCTGGGGGTTAGTACCTGACACAGCTGTGTTGGTGATGGGCTGAATAGAAACGTCAGTGGCCTTGGTGGATACAAAAGTGGTGGCAGAGACAGTGGTGGAGGCTGCAGTGGCCCCAGAAGCTGTGATAGAGACTGTGGCGGTCTCAGAGCCTGCGAGGGAAGTTGCAATGGGCTCAAAGCTTGCAGTGGAAGCTATGGTGGTCTCAGAGCCTATGATGAAGGCAGTGTTGGTCTGAGAGCCTGCACTGGAGGATGTGGAGGTCTCAGAACCTGTGGTACAGGCTGTGCTGATCTCTGAGCCTGCTGTGGAGGCCATGGTGGTCTCAGAGCCTTCAGTAGAGGTGGTGGTGGCATCAGAGCCTGCAGCAGAGGATGTGGTGGTCTCAGAGCCTATGGTAGAGACCATGGTGGTCTCAGAGACTGTGGTAGCTATTGCAGTCATCACAGAGCCTGTGGTAGAGGTTGTGGTGGTCTCAGAGCCTGTGGTAGAAACTGTAGTGGTCTCAGAGCCTTCAGTAGAGGTGGTGGTAGTCTCAGAGCCTGTGGTATAGACTGTTGTGGTCTCAGAGCCTGCAGTAGAGGCTGTGGTGGTCCCAGAGCCTGTGGTGGAGACTGTGGTGGTCTCCAAACCTGCGGGAGAGGCTGTGGTGGTCTCAGAGCCCATGGTAGAGACTGTGGTAGTCTCAGAGCCTTCAGTAGAGATGGTGGTAGTCTCAGAGCCTGTGGTATAGACTGTTGTGGACTCAGAGCCTGCAGTAGTGACTGTAGTGGTCTCAGAACCCTCAGTAGGGGTGATGGTAGTCTCAGAGCCTGTGGTAGAGACCATAGTGGTCTCCAAGCCTGTGGTGGAGATTGTAGTGGTCTCAGAGCCTGTGGTAGAATCGGTGGTGGTCTCAGAGCCTGCAGTAGAGGCCGTGGTGGTCTCAGAGCCCATAGTAGTGACTGTAGTGGTCTCAGAGCCTTCAGCAGAGACTGTGGTGGTCTCAGAGCCTTCAGTAGAGGTGGCAGTTGTCTCAGAGCCTGCAGTAGAGGCTGTGGTGGTCTCAGAACCTGTGTTATAGATTGTTGGGGTCTCAGAGCCTGTGGTAGTGACTGTAGTGGTCTCAGAGCCTTCAGTAGAGGCTGTGGTGGTCTCAGAGCCTGTGGTAGAGACTGTAGTGGCATCAGAGCCTTCAGTAGAGGTGATGGTGGTCTCAGAGCCTGCTGTAGAGGCTGGGATGGTCTCAAAGCCTGGAGTGGAGACTGTGGTGGTCTCAGAGCCTGTGGTAGAGGCTATGGTGGTCTCAGAGTTTTCGGTGAAGACTGTGGTCATTTTAGAGCTTGCAGTGGAGACCTTGGTGGTCTCAGAGCCTATGGTAGAGACCATAATGGTCTCAGAGCCCATGGTGGATGCCATAGTGGTCTCAGAGCTTGTAGTAGAGGATGTGGTGGTCTCAGAGCCTGTAGTAGAGGTTGAGGTGGTCTCGGAGCCTTCAGTAGAGGCTGTGGTGGTCTCAGAGCCTGTGATGGAGACTGTAGTTATCTCAGAGCCTTCAGTAGAAGTGGTAGTGGTCTCTGAGCCAGTGATAGAAATTTTAGTGGTCTCAGAGCCTGTGATGGAGACTGTAGTCATCTCAGAGCTTTCAGTAGAAGTGGTAGTGGTCTCTGAGCCAGTGACAGAAACTTTAGTGGTCTCAGAGCCTGTGCTGGAGACTGTAGTTGTCTCAGAGCCTTCAATAGAGACTGTGGTGGTCTCAGAGCCTGTGGCAGATACTGTAGTAGTCTCAGAGCCTTCAGTAGAGGTGATGGTAGTCACAGAGCCTGTGGTAGAGATCATGGTGGTCTCAAAGCCTGTGGTGGAGACTGTAGTGGTCTCAGAGCCTTCAGTAGAGGCTGTGGTGGTTTCAGAGCTTGTAGTAGAGGCCATGGTGGTCTCAAAATATGCAGTCGATGCTGTGGTGTTCTCAGAATCTGCAGTAGAGACTGTGGTGGTCTCAGAGCCTGCAGTGGAGGCTGCAGTGGTCCCAGAACCTCCAGTAGAGGCTGTGGTGGTCTCAGCGCCTGTGGTGGAGACTATAGTCATCTCAGAGCCTTCAATGGTAGTGATGGTGGTCTCCAAGCCTGTGGTTGAAACTGTAGTGGTCTCAGAGCCTGTGGTAGAGACTGTAGTGGTCTCAGAGCCTGTGGCAGAGACTGNTGCAGTAGAGGCTGTTGTGGTATCAGAATGTGCAGTAGAGGCTGTTGTGGTCTCAGAGTCTGCAGTAGAGGCTGTTGTGGTCTCAGAGCCTATGGTAGAGACTCCAGTGGTCTCATAGTTTATGGTGGATGCCATGGTTGTCTCAGAGCCCATGGTAGAGGCTGTGATGGTCTCTGAGCCTGCAGTGAAGACTGTGGTCATCTCAGAGCTTGCGTTGGAGATCTTGGTGGTCTCAGAGCCTGTGGTAGAGGCTGCAGTGGTCTCAGAGCTCATGATGATGGATGCCATGGTGGTCTCAGAGCCTGTAGTAGAGGCTGCAGTGGTCTCAGAATCTGCAGTAGAGGCTGTGGTGGTCTCAGAGCCTGTGGTAGAAGCCATGGTGGTTCCAGAGCCTGAAGTTGAGACCGTGGTGGTCTCAGAGCCTGAAGTAGAGGTTACGGTGGTCTCAGAGCCCACGGTGGAGACTGTGGTGGTCTCAGAGCTTGCAGTAGAGTTTGTGGTGATCTCTGAGCCCATGGTGGAGACCATGGTGGTCTCAGTGCCTGTGGTAGAGACTGTAGTGGTCTCAGAGCCTGCAGTGAAGATGGTGGTTGTCTCAGAGCCTGCACTAGAGACTGTGGTAGTCTCAGATCCTGCCGTGGAGGTGGTGGTGATCTCAGAACCTGAAATAGAGACTATGGTGGTCTGAGAGCCTGTGGGAGTGGAGGTGGTGGTCTCAGAACCTGCTGTAGAGGCTGTAGTGGTCTCAGAGGCTTTAATAGGGACTGTAGTGGTCTCAGAGCCTGTGGTAGAGGCTGTGGTGGTGTTAGAGCCTGCAGTGGAGGCCATAGTGGTCTCAGAGCTCATGCTGGATGCCGTGATTACCTTGGAGTCTGCAGTTGAGGTTGTGGTGGCCTCAGAGCCTGCCGTGGAGGTGGAGGAGGTGGTCTCAGAACCTGCAGTAGATGCTGTGGTGGTTTCAGAGCCTGTGGTAGAGACTTTAGTGGCCCCAGGGCCTGCAGTGGAGGTGGTGGTGGTCTCAGAGCCTGTGGTAGAGACGGTGGCAGTCTCAGAACTTGTGGTGGAGGCCATGGTGGTTTCAGAAGTTATGGTGGAGGCCATCGTTGTCTCAGAGCCTGCAGTGGAGGTTGTGCTGGAGGCCATGGTAGTCTCAGGGACTGTAGTAGAGGCTATAGAAGAGGATGTTGTGGTCTCAGAGACTGCGGTGGAGGCCACGATAGTTTCAGAGCCTGCAGTGGAGGCTGTGGTTGTGTCAGAGCCTGTGGTGAAGGTCCTAGTGGAGGCTCTAGCAGTCCCTAAGTCTGTGGTGGAGGCCGTGTTGGTCTCAGAGCCTGTGGTAGAGTCTGTGGTGATCTTAGAGCCTGCAGTTAAGGCCATAGTAGAGGCCATGGTGGAGGCTGTGGTGGTCTCAGAGCCTGTGATGGAGGCTGTGGTGGTGTCAGAGCCTTCTGTGAAGTCTGTGGTATTCTCAGAACCTGAGGTGGAGGACAAATAAGGTGGGGAATGGATTAAGGATGAATTTGCAGGTTTAGTATAGCATTACTTTAACATATACTCAGTACTGCTTGCTCATTTATTTATTCAGATATTGAGGGCTTAATATGTACCTGGTATTTTACTAAACTCTGGGCATACTCCTGTTAGCAAAAGAGATATGGGCTTATAATTTAGTAAAGAAGAGAGATACAAAATAAAAACATATAAATACACATTGGCTCAGGTGCTGTTAAAGAAAGCAGTGGTGCTGCTTTAGGTACTAGAGTCAGAAAAGGTCTCTCTGAGGAACTGACATATGAACTGAGATCTGAAGGCTAAGAAGGCAGCCATCTGGGCCAGGCGCGGTGGCTCGTGCCTGTAATCCCAGCACTTTGGGAGGCCGAGGCGGGCGGATCACCTGAGGTCAGGAATTCGATACCAGCCTGACCAACGTGGAAAAACCCCACCTCTACTAAAAATACAAAATTAGCCGGGCATGGTGGCGCATGCCTGTAATCCCAGCTACTCGGGAGGCTGAGGCAGGATGATCGCTTGAACCCGGGAGGCAGAGGTTGCAGTGAGCCAAGATCGCGCCACTGCACTCCAGCTTGGGCAACAAGACCAAAACTCCATATCAAAAACAAACAAACAAACAAACAAAAGTCAGTCTCCGGGAGATAAAGTCTTCCAGTTTTTGCTTGTCTAGAAAAGCCTTCATTTCATCTTCATATTGAAAATATTTTTACTCCGTGTAATTCTAGGTTGATAGAATATTTTTTGTTTCAGTATTTTAATGATGTTGCTTCTTGAGCTTCTGGTTGTCACAGTTTCTCACAGGAAGTCAGTTATCATGCTTGTCTTTGCTCCTCTCTACATAATGTGTCTTTTCTTTTCTAGCTGGTTCTAGGATTTCCCATTTATCACTGATTTTTAGTTATTTGATTACATTGTACTTTGGTATGATTTTTTAAAGTTTATTTTGCTTGATATTTGTTGAGGTCTTGGGATCTGTGAGTTTATAGTTTTCATCAAATTTAATTTTTTCAGCTACCATTTCTTTAAACATTTTTTCGGTTCCTTTTCTGGAACTTCAATTACACTTATTGTAGACAGAATATTGTCTCACAAAATCACTGGTATTCTATTCATTTATTTTCAGCCCATACTCCCTCCACCCCATACTCCCTCTCACCCTCACAAGATTCTGACAACACATGCCAGGCTGCCACTCTGTGGAGAAGTCCACTTCACCCAATTTAGTTTGTTTTTTTCTTTCTTTCTTTTTTTTTTTTTTTTGAGATGGAGTCTGGCTCAGTCACCCAGGCTGGAGTGCAGTGGTGCGATCTCAGCTCACTGCAACCTCTGCCTCCTGGGCTCAAGGGATTCTCCTGCCTCAGCCTCCTGAGTAGCTGGAAATACAGGCGTGCATCACCATGCCTGGCTAATTTTTGTATTTTTAGTAAAAACAGACTTTCACCATGTTGGCCAGGCTGGCCTCTAACTCCTGACCTCAGGTGATCTGCCCACCTCAGCCTCCCAAAGTGCTGGGATTACAGGTGTGAGCCACCGCACCTAGCCCCAGTTTAGTTTCTTACATCCTTCTCTGGGCCACTGCTGTCTCCCCTCCTGTCCAACCCTGATATCTGCTTTCCTCTTCCTCACCTGATGATCTGGGGCTCAATCATTCAGAAAGGGAAGAGAAAGTAGAAAACAAAACTGATTTGTGTTTTTAAAAAATCACACTCAGCATGCTGTGTGAAAACTGGCATGTAGGAGGGCAAGAGTGATAACAGAAGATTGGTTAAGAGTAGTAATCATTGCTTGGACTAGGATGGTAGCAGGGGAGATACATTTCGGTGGATGAATACAAGCTATGTTTTGAAATTAGAAAAGTAGAACCAATAGGAAGTGTTGAAAGGCTGCATGTAGTGGATGACAGGAAAGGAAGTCAAGAACAACTTCTGGCTTTGGGGCTTACACAGAGAGTTGGAAATTTGTTTTATTTATCTGAACGAATAGGGATGAAGTGGAGGTTGGAAATATTAGAGATTTTGAACTTTTTGTGCCCATTAGATATCCAGGAGACTGTTTGTTGGCAGTTAGAAACCTGCACTTAGTTCTCAGAGGAGAAATCAAAACAAAAGATATAAAACTGGAAGTCATTTAAATATACATGGTATTTAAAGCCTTGAGGCTGACTGAGATCATTTGTCTGGGAGAGTATAGTTGGAGAAGAGGGCGCTAGACCAAGCTCTGGCTGCTGCGTCATTCAGATAGAGGAGGAGAGGCGAATGAATGAGACTGAGAAGGAGTATCCAGTAAGATAGAAGGAAAACTCTAAAAAGTGAATCAAGGAAGTCAAGAGAATAGAGAGGCTCTAGAAAAATACGGTAGTTAGCTGAATTGATTTTTGCAGAGAGATCAAGTAAGATATGGCCTGGGCCACGTCCACTGGATTCAGAGACAATATGGAAGTGAGTGTTTAGTTTATTGAAAACAGATTTTCATGATGGGATAGCCCCCAACTGGAATGAATAAAAGTATAAATAAGTATATATGGAGGGTTACGGATTTCACAGAAGAATAAAAAGTAGAGAAATAACAAAAGACATACCTCCACAAGGACAAAGGATGGAGAGATGACAACAGCAGAGGAGATAAATTATTTTTTTAAAGATAATAGCAGAAGGATGAGTGGTAAACCTCCAAAGAGAAAGCTTCAACATACAGGCCTCCACTGGGGGTGAGAGTAAGTCAACTACTGGTAAATTATTAATTCTATGGAATCCTGGAAAGATTCAGGAGTTGCAGCCAGGTTCCTCTGAAGCTTTGGGTGTGGCATTTGACTAAATACAGGAAAGATGGTTGAAATACAACGTAGCTAGGGACTGTCTCTCAGCTCCAGATCCCTCCTTCCACTCAAGGAGTTGGATGACTACACCTCTCTCCCTTATAACAGCTTAGGATTTTATCTCTGGAGATATTGAAACCAAAGAAATTCTAGACCAGTGATCTCAGGCACTGCTGAGGGCAGAAGTCAGTTTTACTGAAACTGTGCAATTAAGGAAATGCTTACACCCTGAACTGTAAAACCCTCATTACCTCTTCCCTTACTCAGCTTCCAGCACTTCAGCAGCTTTGCTACTATGCTCTAGACAGGATCTGGAGAATTCTTCTTGTGGAAAGAAATTAGACAACACTAGATACTGAAATTTCAAGGATCTTCCCAATCAAAACTGCCACGTCTCTGCTAAGTTACCCTAAAGCTAAGTTCGCCAGCTGACAGGCCCTACCTCTGCACGCAAAGCTTCCAGGCATCATATTGTTGCCTCACTTTCAAATGCAAAGGACATTCTGGGATTACCAGATATTTGAAGAAAATCTCTAGCTTGAAATATAGAGACCAAAACAAATATCCCTATGAAGCAAAGTCAGAGAGAACTGAGACAGTGCAAATAGTAGAACCAACTTCAAATGTCCTCAGCAATATAAGAGAAAGTATAGCACCACAAGGTCAGTAATCTAAATGATATTCAGCTAACTACCACATTTTTCTAGAGCCTCTCTATTCTCTTGACTTCCTTGATTCACCTTTTAGAGTTTTCTTTCTACCTTACTGGATGCTCCTTCATGGGAAGGAGTGAAAACAAACAAACAAACAACAACAAACAAACAAATAAAAGATGCCATTTTAAAAATGATTGTAGACAAAAAAAGATCTCTTTGAAATTAAAAAAAAAAAACTCTCAAAATTCACTAGAAGGATTTGAAGACTTTAGAAGCTGAGGAAATCTCCCCAAAAGAAAAATAAAATGACAGAATTGGAAGACAGAAGAAGAAATGTAAGAAAATTAGAGTGTCAGTCCAGGAGGTCAAATATCCAAATCATAAGATTTTTCAGAAAGACAGAACAGAGAAAATGGATGAGAGGCAATTATCAAAGAAAAAAAAAGCAAGAAAATTTTCCAGACCTGACTGATATAACTTTGTACTGTACAAGTTCCTAACACAATGAAAGAAGAATCCATACTATGGCACCATATCATGAGATTTTAGAACAGTAATTTTAAAAATCTGAAATCATGCAGAAGAAAAAAATATGGGTCTCTTGCAAGAGGTCAGTAAACTAAATGATATCAGTCTTCACAATCTAGAATCTAGAAACAGTGGATCAATCCCTTCAAAATCCTGAGGAAAGATCGTATCCATCCTAGAATTCTATAACCAGTTAAACTATGAGTCAAATGTGAGGGTGGAATAAGACATTTTCAGACATATAAGGTCTATGGACAGCTAGGCCCATTTTTCTCTTCTTCTTGGGCACATGGCTAAGTTACATTTCTCAACCTCTCTTGTAGCTAGGTAGGGCTACATGTCTAAGCCCTAGTCAGAGGACCCTAAAGGGAAGGAATACATACTAATTTCCATTTCATTTCTTTAAGAGTAAATACCTATTCCTTGATTTCTGCTTGTATATATATTTTTATTTTCTGTATGTTATCATGTTTTCACATCTTAACAAACTTTTCTAGCTAGGGAGAGATAGCACCTTCCAGGCTAGCCAATTCTTAGAAGCAGCAAAGGGCCCAGCCAGGAGCATGAGCTGATATGCAAACTAACCATTCCAGAGCCATAGCTCCTCTATCTGGCCCATATACTCCAGAAAACAATATTTATCTGCCTTAGTCATTCCAAAGCCAAGTACCAGGCAACTAGGTAGTAATCAGCTATATAGCTCAAAGAACACAGGAATTATTCAAACCAGCCAATCCTAAACTGTTCGCCCTGCCTTTCCTTGCCTTTCCCACAGAAACCCCAATAAAAGGAAAGACCTAAATAAACCTTTCCTTCACTCCTGTCTTCTGCCTCCTGACTATCTTGGTGTCTTTCTCAGGTGGTCCAGTATGGCAGTGCCATGCCTCCTGTCTCTAGGGCCTGTGAGCCTCTCCTCTTGTGGCTACACCTTGACTGACTGTATCATAAAATAATACAAAATACTGTTCTTCTGCCCTCTCCTTGGGCTGAAATGATGATGACACTGGAAATCATATGTTGAAGATGGAACAGTCATATTCACCCAGGATCCCTGAATGACTACATGGAGCAGAGCTCCAACCATCCTATAATACTTATCTTAGGACTGGTACAAGGGAGAAAAATAAACTTGTTTATTTTTCAAAGTCACTTTCAGGATCTCCTTGTTACAGCAGCTTAGCATTACCCTAACATTGCATAAGGTTTTAAAATAATTTTCCACCATAAACTCTCTCTCAAGAAGCTTCTAGAGAAAGTGCTGCCCTGAGATGGAAAAATAAATCCAGAAAAAAAATAGGAATTTACAAGGGAAAAAAGGGAATTTCCAGAACATTGCTGAATACAAATTGCAGGAAGGACAAGAGACCTAGCAAGCAACCAATACTGGTTGGACAGAGGCTTCCAAATGGGATTGCTCAAGGGAAAAAAGTGAAACTGATAGATTGCCTCATGTGTATTGAAAAGGCAGGGATAATTCTGGTAGAGGTTTGGGGATAAATTAATGGTATATATGAAGAAAACTATGGAAATTTTAAAAATGAGGCTATTGTTAATATCTAGAAAAACAAAAATTACAAGAACGGATGGTCATCACAATGCAATTATATGATCCAGTTATAAATGTTACTAGAGGTAACATTTATAGTTATTATAATGTCATCACAATGCAATTATATGACCCAGTTATAAATGTTACTAGAGGTAACATTTATAGTTATCATAATGTAAATGCTAAATGCAAATTTAACACCAAAAATTTGGTACAATCATTTGGGAAGAATTGTGAGCAGGAAGGTGAGACATAAGTGTTCAGAGGGAGTAGTCTAACCTAAATCTTCCTTTTCATTAGAAGGAAGACAATAAATCATTCCCGAAGCAGGGAAAAAAAAAAACCTCAACCAACAAAGAAGTAATGGTAGTAAGAGAATTTATGACTGGGTGTAATGGCTCAGGCCTGCAATCCCAGTGCTTTGAAAAGCTGAGGTGAGAGGATTCCTTAAGCCCAGGAGTACCAGGCTGCAGTGAGCTATGATGGTGTCACTGCACTCCAGCCTGGGTGACAGAGTGAGACCCTGTCTCTAAATAAATAGATAAATGCAGTATGAAGGTAAATGCCAACAGGAACCCTGGGAAGCAGGACTCAGAGTAAGAAGCAGTTGGGGAAAGGGAGTCAGGGGCTGAAGTTTTATGAGAAGCCTCGTAGGACTACAAGTTTTTCTTTTTCGGAACTACTTACATGCACTACCTAATATAATAAAATAAAATCAACAAGTGAATGGGAAGTGAGAAGTGACATAGCAAATGTGGGGAAGGCCTTCAAGAATGGGGTGAGAGGCTGGGCATGGTGGCTCACACCTGTAATCCCAGCACTTTGGAAGGATGAGGCAGGTAGACTGCCTGAGCTCAGGAGTTCAAGACCAGCCTGGACAACACAGTGAAACCCCATCTCTATTAAAGTACAAAAAATTAGCTGGGTGTGGCAGTGTGCGCCTGTAGTCCCAGCTACTCGGGAGGCTGAAGCAGGAGAATCGCTTGAACCCAGGAGAAGGAGGTTGCAGTGAGCCAAGATTGTGCCACTGTACTCTAGCCTGGGTGACAGAGCGAGACTCTATCTCCAAAAAAAAAAAAAAAAAGAATGGGAGTGAGGAAGGAGAGCGGAGGGAGAGGCGGTGGCTGAGGAGTGAAGCAGGGACGTTAGGATGGACATCATTCAAACAGTGTTTGGTCCAGGGACCTCTGGGGTCACACTGTCTGAGGAACCCACACCATCCCACCAAGCCTACTGAATCAAGATCTTGCTTGGTGGGGTGTCAGGACCTGGAAACTCAAGTTTTTAATCATCTCCTTGGATGATACTTGTGCATACAGAACTGAGCTTGTTCGGATGCTGATGAAAAGGACTCAAGAAAAAGACAGGAGGGAAAGGAGAAATGCACTGAGCAAAGCCCCTGAGACGGCAGGAGGATGAGAAGGCACCCAGCATTCAAATGGAGGAGTTGGTCCTTGTTAATCCAATGTAATGGGGCTACAGGAGAGACAGTGGGTCACTTTATAGACCTAGTTGTGGGAAAAGAGGAGGTGCCTGTCAGCACTTGCATGCTTGTTCCCTTTTGTAAGGGAATATTATTTAAGTCTATGTTTTACAGTACGCCAAGAGTTCCACGGGGGCCAAGACCATGGCATTTCCTACTCCATTCCTCACCGTGGCCTAGCACGCAGCAGTGCCTGGCCCAGAGGAGGAGCTCTATACATGTTTGTTGAATGACTACATGAATGACAGTTTCTTCTGAGGTAAGGGGACTCTTGCTTAAAATCAGACAGATAGGACTGGAGTTCGGGATTAGGACAGGCGACGGGTGGATCTGGAAGGCATGGGTAGGTAGAGAATAGCTGAAGCATTCAGGATGAAGGCAACAGGAAAGGGAAGAAAAAGAAGTGCTGAAGTGTGTGAGGGAGCGAATCCACAGTAGGGTGCAGGAAACAGACGCATACTGAGGAAGAAGGGGGAAGCACCCTAAATCCTCCACATCATCCAACCTAGACCTTCTCTTTCAACCACACCTCCCGCTTCTTGAAGTGCTATCCTACAGTAAAGGCAATGGAACGGATAAGCTGATTAACCTGGTATCTTATAATTAGGGAAGATACTTTGATGTAAGAAATCAAAGACAGGAGTGAACGGAACTTTCTCAGACAGTCCGTTGGAATCACACGGAGCCCAGGACGGAGCCCAGTTCACTTCTCCCCTGGGCTATTTCCTTTCACAGTCATCCCTGATCCAGTGCCAGAGCCAACCCCTCAGTGGCTGACCTCCAATTTGTTCCTACCAAGGAAATTCTCAGGGGATTAGACATGGATTTGGACTCAGGCAGCATCCAAAGGATTGAAGCAAAAAAAAAAGTAGATGTTAGCGTAGATGCGGTGATCAGGGAACACTTCTACACTGCTAGTGGGAATGTAAACTTGTACAGTCACTATGGAAAACAGTGTGGAGATTTCTTAAAGAACTAAAAGTAGAGCTACCATTTGATCCAGCAATCCCACTACTGGGTATCTACCCAGAGGAAAAGAAGTCATTATACGAAAAAGATACTTGCACACACATGTTTATAGCAGCACAATTCACAATTGCAAAGTCATGGAACCCAAATGCCCATCAATCAACAGGTGGATAAAGAAACTGGCATATATATATGAAGGAATACTACTCAGCCATAAAAAGGAATGAATTAACGGCATTTGCAGCGACCTGGATGACATTGGAGACTATTATTCTAAGTGAAGTAACTCAGGAAAGGAAAACCAAACATCGTATGTTCTCACTGATATGTGGGAGCTAAGCTATGAGGACTCAAAGACATAAGAATGATACAATGGACTTTGGGCACTAGGGAGGAAGGACAGGGGAGGGACGAGAGATGAAACACTACCAATAGGGTGGGTGCAATGTATACTGCTCAGTGATGGGTGAACCAAAATCTCACAAATCACTACTAAAGAACTTACTCATGTAAGCAAATATCACCTGTACCCCGATAACCTATGGGAAACAAACAAAGAAGGATTGAAGGATTTTTACTTGACTTTAGACTGAGATCCTGGTTTTAATTTGGAATTAAGAATGCCATTGGAACTAGAATTTTCCAGTTAAAAACAAAACTTTTATCCAAGATACAAAGGAAAGTAAAAGTCTCACCCCCACCTCATTTCCCCAGCACCGCCCCTCACCGCCCCACAACTTGTGCTCGCAGTCACAACTCGGGGAGACTAATACAGATTTGCTTCTAAGATAGCATCAGAGTCATAGTCAATGGAATTGGGATCAGTATTGGCTTTTGCAGAAATGGGCAAAAAAAAAAAAAAAGAAAAAGAATCATCATCGTTTCTGGAAGAAGAGTCATGCCTAGACAGGGGATCCCCCTTCTCCTTCAGGCTGTATGTGGCCTCCATGCCCCTCTCCTTCCTTAACTGCTAAGTAACTTACTGGGTCCCAGAAGTCCAAAGAGAAGCAGCCACAGGAACCAGAAGGCTGGAGAAATGTTTCCTCTTCTCATCTCTAAATGATGCACATAGAAGTTGTCATTTAGATGCCTGGGTTCCAAAGGAAGAATAGGTCAAAGAGGCAGAGAGACAAGGGGCAAACCCCCTGGGCCTTGATAGAAAATAAAGTTGCACAAAAAGACCCAAAGGCCAGCCACTGCCAGGGTAAGCCTTGTAGGCAGGTGGGATGGTTGCAGGGAGCCCCCAGATTGCTCCACAGTTTGGCTTCTTGTTTTTCTTCTTTTTTCCTCGCAAGCGTATCTGTGGCATTTATAGCTGATACTGAGTAGGAGAGGCCAGAGCTTTGGGTCCTCCCTCCCCAGGGAGGAGCATCTCCGCACTGTGCTTTCTGCAGGGCCATTTGGAAAAATGTACCCTACAGGAATCAAGGCGGAGGAGAGAGCCGAGTCGGTAAGACCAGAGGGCGCACACACGAGGAGGGGCAGGGAGAGAGGCAGAATGAGGGGATCAAACTTGTCGGAGTGGAAGGGACCCACCCTTTGAACCAGAGCTGACCTGAAACCTGTTTTCCCTGGGTATGCCTCATTTTCAAAGCAGGAGGCCTTTGTAGAAGAAAAAAGGAGGAAAAGAAAAGGAAACAAATGGATGGTAAAGGTCAACAGCAGTCTATCTGGGGGACACTGGGGATTTGGAGGGTGAGAAGAGCATCAGGACACACGCCCAGTTTTCTCCAGAGTGCTCCTTCCCAGCTGCAGAGCAGCACGTGGCTGTGTGAGTGACACACTCCATTCCCCGTGAGCTCTCCCAGGGTGGGAAACCGGACATTGAGTGAGTCTCACTTCTAGTATCAAGCGGAAGTGAGTAGGGAAGAGGATGGGGCACGGAACTGCCCATTTCCCTGAGTCAATCTTTGGCAATGGCTCTTAAGCATAGGGCAGGGACCCTAACTCACCTGGGTCCCTATTTCTAGGCTCACAACTAGCAGTTGATTGAAAGTGACCCCGTGTGACTCAGATATGCAAGGAAAAATGTAGTTTGACTTGCTATAACTCACCCAATTCAGTTTTCGAACTCTTTCCCACCAATGGCAGGGAAGGCTGGGCTTGGAAATGAGGATATGGGTTTAAGCTTGCCAAATATTGGTGATTAAATTTCATTTTCTTTTAAAAGTGTCTCTTTCGGAGGACATACTGTATGGTTCTGATTATATGAAAGTCAAGTACAGGGAAAAATCAACTGATGATGATTGAAGTCAAAATACTGGCTACCTCTGGGGTGGCACTGATGGGGAGGAGGCAGGGGAGGCTTCTGGGGTGAAGCCTTGACACATCTTGATCTGGAAAGTGGGTAGGTGAGTGTATGCATGTATTAAGATTCAACAATTGGGCCGGGCGCGGTGGCTCAAGCCTGTAATCCCAGCACTTTGGGAGGCCGAGACGGGCGGATCACGAGGTCAGGAGATCGAGACCATCCTGGCTAATACGGTGAAACCCCGTCTCTACTAAAAATACAAAAAACTAGCCGGGCGAGGTGGCGGGCGCCTGTAGTCCCAGCTACTCGGGAGGCTGAGGCAGGAGAATGGCGTAAACCCGGGAAGCGGAGCTTGCAGTGAGCTCAGATCCGGCCACTGCATTCCAGCCTGGGTGACAGAGCGAGACTCCGTCTCAAAAAAAAAAAAAAAAAAAAAAAACAAGATTCAACAATTGGCCAGGCACAGTGGCTCATGCTTGTAATCCCAACACCTTGAGAGGCCGAAGTGGGAGGATTGTGTGAGCCCAGGAGTTCAAGACCAGCCTGGGCAACATAGCAAGACCCTGTCTCTATTTATTTAAAATAAATATGTTAAATAATTAAATAAAATTCAACGACTTGAGCACTTATGTGTCCACTCTGCACATTTTACTGCATATATTTTAAGCCTCAATTTAAAGATTAAAAACAACAGTCAAGGGTACAAACTTTCAGTTATAAGATGAATGAGTTCTGGGACTTTAATCACATGGAGACTATAATTAACAATATTGTATTGTCTATCTGAAATTTGCTAACACACACAGAAAAAAATGGTAAATATGTGTTGATGATGTGTTCATTAGTTCAACAGTGGTAATTATTTCGCAGTGTATACTCATCAAATCAACACATTGTACACCCTGAAAACACAATTTTTATTTGTCAATTATACCTCAATAAGCTTGGGGGGGAGAATTTAGAACAATAAAAAAGAAAAAACATTTGGTGGCTCATGCCTGTAATCCCAGAGCTTTGGGAAGCCAAGGTGGGCGGGTTTAGAGTTCGAAACCAGCCTGATCAACATGGTGAAACCCCGTCTCTACTAAAAATACAAAAAAAAAAAAAAAAAAAAAAAATTAGCTGGGCGTAGTGGCGGGCGCCTGTAATCCCAGCTACTTGGGAGGCTGAGGCAGGAGAATTGCTTGAACCTGGGAGGCAGAGGTTGCAGTGAGTCAAGATCATGCCACTGCACTCCAGCCTGGGTGACAGAGTGAGACTCCGTCTCAAAAAAAAAAAAAAAAAAAAAAAAGAAAGAAAGAAAAAAAAGAAAAGAAAACAAAAACAATGTTTCAGGTCTCTTTTGGGTAAACACTTGGCCATACGAAATTTAATGTCCCTCTCGGGACTGTTTTTCCCATTTCAAGGACTCTCTCCTCCTCCTCTTCTTTCCTGCACGTCCTCTGAGGGGGAATTTGTGCCTCCTACTGGCAGTGTGGGAACAGGACTTGGGCCCTTCAAGCTGGTATCTCCTGAGCTTCCTCTCATCCCATCTGGTCACCGGGATCCTGCACTGGCGTCCGACGACTCGGAGACACAGTACTACCATTGTCTTCATTTTATAAATAAGGAAACTAAATCATGGAGAAGTCAAGTAATTTGGCCAAACTCACAAAGTTAGTAAGTGATGCAGTCAGGAATTAAACTATCAGTCCAGCTGCAGAGCCTGTGCTCTTCGTCATAATAAAAGGAGGGTGTCATGTCCAAACAGGACTTTGAGTCTGGTCCCTGAATATCTTCCTCCAACCAGACTGCCTGTTCCCAACCTCATCTGATGTAGAAATTCTGGAGCTGTCACTGTTAGAAAATACGCAGAATGTAAAACCACAAAGCTACAGAGGCCCAGCTACGTGGAATTTGCAAAACAGATGGACGAGTCATCATAAGGGACATGTCAGGAAAATTAATGAGTTAGAAGCAGGTTGCTCGAGTGGAGCTGACTCGTCCGAGATCATTTTTTAAACGCTTCCTTGAAGAGGCTGAGTCATTAGGGTTCTGATGACTACGAAGGAAAGAGCACACAGGGGTTGAGGGCTTAGGACTTGGGTTTGTTTTAGAGAGTAAGAGATTAGTTTCGCACAGTGTAGGGAATTCCAGGGACCCGGCAACTATGTAGAGTACACAATTTATAAACATGGCATAGATTTGAAATTCGCTCTTGAATGACCTGTGCTGAAAGTTTGATTTAGGAAATGCCTGTGTTCCAGATTCTCGCTGCCGTCTCTCTCAACCTCACCCTGTCCCAGCTTAGATTTTCTTCAGCCTGGCTGGACAACGTGTCTGCTTTCCCTTCTAATTTTAGTTTATCCCCAATTCAAGTAGAGTTCTTTTCATCACAAGGAGTCTCAATGGTACCTTCCATATAGCATATGGTTTATCAGAAAGTAACAAAAAGAAGCAAGATTTTCTGTGAAATACAGCCTGATATGGTCTATATCTGTGACCCATTTTCGCACAAATGGACCATTCTGATGGTGGCCACCATCCCTGGATTTGGAGATCTCTCCTACAGCTGCTTAGGCTTCTTCAGCTATCTGGAGCCACCATTTGTGTAGAAATGTACTATGTGCTTGAGTGCCCATCTTCAAATTTTTTGTCGTGTATACACTCAAAAACAATTTTGAAAAGTGTTTTCCTTCCTCTGTTTATGTTTAATCTAAATTTTTATCATACATTTAATTATTGCACAGAATATAATTTCTACCATGTTGTAAATATAGATATTGAAATAATAAAAGTTTTACTACTCTTTAAAATGTTTCCAATAGACTCTAAACACTAGCAGCATCTCAATACTCATCATTATCCTTTTTTAAATTTTATTTTACTTTAAGAGATGGGGGTCTCAGTATATTGCTCAGGCTGGTCTTGAACTCTTGGGCTCAAGCGATCCTCCCACCTCAGCCTCCCAAAGTGCTGGGATTACAAATGTGAGCCACTGCACCTAGCCTCCATTATCCTTTTGAATAACATATAAGCAAGCTCTTCCTCAATAGTCTAGGTTTTTAAATGGTTCCTCCTGCTCTATGAACTTATAGTTCCATTTTACTTGCCCCATATTATTCTACTGGTCTCTCTCCATATATAATATTAAATACCAGTAATATAAATATTCTACTGCTATATATGTATATGTATATAACAGTATATCTAATTAATAAACCTTATCTCTTAGAGCAGTTTTAGGTTCACAGCAAAATTAAGTGGAAAGTACAGAGGTCCCATAGACTCCCTGCCCCTACGCAAGCACAACCTCCCCGCCTCATTGACATCAGGGTTTACTCTTCTATATTCTATGGGTTTTGACAAATGTACAATGACATGCATTCACCATTGTAGTACCATATACAGTAGTTTCACGCCCTAAGAATCCTCTATGCTCCACCTATTCATCACCCAACCCTCGTAACCCCTGGCAACTATTGACTCTTGACTGTCTTTTTAGTTTTGTCTTTTCCGGGATGTCATATGATCTGTAACATTTTTTTGCGTGAAAGGCTTTTATTGATCACCCTATCATACTCCTCTGCATCAAAAGATATGTTTATACACTTCTTAAAAATTTCCTTTGCCTTGTAAGACTCTGTGTTCAATTTATAGCCCCCCAATAACGTTTTGGTGAATTAAACAAAAATGCTTCTCTTATGATATGTTTTTCCATATTTTCAAGAAAATATGAATCATTAACTTACCTAACTTTTTTCTCTTTTTTTTTTTTTTTTGAGACGGAGTCTCGCTCTGTCGACCAAGCTGGAGTGCAATGATGCGATCTTGGCTCACTGCAACCTCCACTTCCCAGGTTCAAGCTATTCTCTTGCCTCAGCTTCCCATGTAGCTGGGACTACAGGTACCCGCCGCCACACCAGCTAGTTTTTGTATTTTTAGTAGAGATGAGGTTTCGCCATGTTGGTCAGACTGGTCTCAAATGCCTGACCTCAGGTGATCCACCTGCCTCAGCCTCCCAAACTGCTGGAATTGCAGGCATGAGCCACCTCGCCTGGCCAACTTACCTAACATTTAAAAAATAACACAACTTTCAGAGCGCGTACGAAATGCAGGACTATTCTAAACCTTCACAATAACCCAGTGAAGTGGGTACTATTTTCACTGTCATGTTTACAAATATGGAAACCGAGACCCAGAAGAGTTAAGGAATTTGTGCAAAGTCACAATGAAATTGGATTTGAAACCAGAAATTCAATCTCCACAATCTGTGCTCTTAGCTGACATGCCATATGGCCTCTCTATGTGTCTTTTATCTTAAGATGTAACATTAATCAGTTGGAACTTACAACATCTTTCTTCTTGAAATCATGCAAAATACACAATTGTTACCTAAACCAAGAAACCAGTGAACAGGGAGCTCTTTCCCCTTACAGAAAATGGTGTACAATTCAGGGAAGTATGCTTCATAGCACATTGCTGTGTCTCAGCAAGTTGTTGACAAATCTTGAATGTTCTAAAATAGGCAGGCAGACAGATAAGGTGAGTTGGCTGCCATGGGATTTTTCTCCTTGGTTAAATAAACCACTGCCTCCTGTATGCTTTCTGCTGATTCTGCTCTTGCTTCAATCTCATGAGATACTCCCTCAAGAGCGATGCCTTTTTAAAGAATGGATGGGGCCGGGCGCGGTGGCTCAAGCCTGTAATCCCAGCACTTTGGGAGGCCGAGACAGGCAGATCACGAGGTCAGGAGATCGAGACCATCCTGGCTGACACGGTGAAACCCCGTCTCTACTAAAAAATACAAAAAAACTAGCTGGGCGAGGTGGCGGGCGCCTGTAGTCCCAGCTACTTGGGAGGCTGAGGCAGAATGGCGTGAACCCGGGAGGCGGAGCTTGCAGTGAGCTGAGATCCGGCCACTGCACTCCAGCCTGGGCGGCAGAGCGAGACTCAGTCTCAAAAAAAAAAAAAAAAAAAAAAAAAGAAAAAAAAAAAAAAAAGAATGGATGGAAGAGAAGAGACTGTTAAAAAAAGAAAGAAAGAAAAGAAAAAAATAAGTTTTTATTACTCCTGTTACTTCATTCTACAGTGTATCTGTGTAAATAACATCTTAACACATGCCAAAATTACCAGTTCCTTACACTCCACGTAGCCCTTCACAGGAATTTATATGAGCCAGGAGAAAACAAGAAGTCCTACTCTGGGTATATGATCCCTAAATTAGAGGTGGTTTTTTAGGTATCCCTTTATTAAAGGGATTATTTGTCAAGTAAAGGCTTTATTTGACACCCTGAAATGTTCTACACCCTGCAGAAATGTGGTAATAATAATATGAGAGCTACAGAGGAAATGTTGGATGATCATCAAAGAGGAGTCAGAAAAGTGTAGCCCTGACCACAGAGGTGCTCTCAAGACAGATCAGTTCTAGGCAACAAGCGTATACGGAAGTTGAAGGTCTGGAAAATGGTTTCCATCAAACAACCAACACCTGCATAATACTCTTCAGGAAGTCTTTATGTACGTCCAAGACGTGGGGGCACAGATGCTACGTGAAGATCATTGTGCTAAATCCACAGTGCAAAGGCACAGGTCTAGATGGGCAGCCCTTTAACCCTGCCCACTTCCTGGACTTTTGCTTGGGTCATACATGCTTGGTGGGCTGGGGCTTTGTCACATTACAGGAGTAGGTGTATTCCGTGACGAAAGCTGGGTAATGATGCTTCCAAACTCTACCCACACGCCCCAGTTGCTGGGAGTAATGAGATACTCACAGCATAACTATGTGAATCAATCACAAGTTAAGTTGCTCACCAGGGATTGCCCCCTTTTCTCCTTCCTCTAGCTCAAAATGCCCATTCGAGTCATTTGTTGTTTATCTTTGGAAATATATGTGTGTGTGTGTGTGTGTGTGTGTGTGTGTGTGTGTGTGTGTGTATATATATATATATATTTTTTTTTTTTTTTTTAATTTGAGACAGAGCCTCACTCTGTCGCCCAGGCTGGAGTACAGTGACACGATCTCAGCTCACTGCAATGTCCACCACCCAGGCTCAAGTGATTTTCATTCCTCAGACTTCCAAGTAGCTGGGACTACAGGCACACATCATGCCTGGCTAATTTTTCTATTTTTAGTAGAGACAGGGTTTTGTCATGTTGGCCAGGTTGGTCTCGAACTCCTGGCCTCAAGTGATCTGCCTGCCTCAGCCTTCCAAAATGCTGGGATCACAGGTGTGAGCCACCACGCCCGGCCAGGAAATAAAAATTTTTATTTCCATAATGTGCCTGGTAATAACTTAAGAGCTTTATTGAGCTATAATTTACATACCATATAGTTCACCTGTTTAAAGTATATAAACCTGGGCAAGGTGGCTCACACCTCTAATCCCAGCACTTTGGGAGGCCAAGGCGGGTGGATCACCTGAGGTTAGGAGTTCAAGACCAGCCTGGCCAACAGTGGGGAAACCCTGTCTCTACTAAAAATACAGAAATTAGCCAGGCATCGTGGCACTCGCCTATAATCCCAGCTACCTGGGAGGCTGAGGGAGGAGAATCTCTTAAACCTAGGAAGCAGAGGTTTCAGTGAGCCAAGATCGTGCCACTGCACTCCAGCCTTGGTGACAGAGTGAGAGTTCATCTCAAATTAAAATAGTAATAATTAAAAAAAACAAAGTTTATAAACCAATGGTTTTAGGCCGCGTGCAGTGGCTCACACCTGTAATCTCAGCACTTTGGGAGGACGGGTGGATCACCTGAGGTCAGGAGTTCATGACCAGCCTGGCCAACATGGTGAAACCCCATCTCTACTAAAAATACAAAAAAAAAAAAAAACTTCGCTGGGCATGGTGGCACACACCTGTAATCCCAGCTACTTGGGAGGCTGAAGCAGGAGACTCACTTGAACCTGGGAGGCGGAGCTTGCAGTGGTCTGAGATCACACCACTGCACTCCAACCTGGGCAACAGAGCAAGACTCCGTCTAAAATAAATAAATAAATAAACCAATGGTTTTTAGTATATTTACAGAGTCGTACTTGGTGAACCTTTTCATTGATAGACAAATCTTTTTTCTCTATTCTGTCTCTTCTTTTTTCCTTCCAATTCTTCTCTTCCAACTCTTCTCTTTTTCTCTGTTTTGAGCCTTATTACTTGCATTTTCGTCTTCCTGGATCTGTCCTCCAAATGTATTATATTTGCAGGGTGATTTTCATTCCTATATAATTGTGTTTGTTATTTTTCCCACTTGCTCTTCCAGATTACTAACATAATTCTCTACAGTGGCCAGCCTCTTTCAATTTGTCTATTAAAATTTGAAAATACATGTTTTACTCTTTTTAAAAAAAAGATCTAGTTGGACGCTCTTGCCTGATCTTCTTTCTTTTCATGTTTTTCACATAAGGTTTTCAACAGTTCCCATCAGTGGGAGGCACCTTTTCAGGGTGTTCAACGTGTCTTCCCCTTCTAGTTTCTGGATCTCTTTAAGTGAGCAGATGATGCTGATTGCCTGCGTATGGCTCAGCGTGGCCTCTCTGTTCCTCAGTGAGTGGCTGTATGCAAACCTCCCCCAAAGACGGAGGGAGCTGAGAGGCTGTGGAGACAAAGTGACTCCATCTTGGATGCTAATCTGCCATGTTAACTTCTGATTAACCCAGGTCCCATGAGTCACATGGGCCTCCTCATTCCTACTTTATTTACTGTTCTTGGTGTAAGGACATGGATTTACTGTAAATCCTGTCTTCGTTTTTTGCTGTTTGTTGTTTGTTTTGTTTTTAGAGACAGATTCTTGCTCTGTCACCTAGGCTGGAGTTCAGTGGTGCAGTCTCAGCTCACTGCAGCCTCTGACTCCTGGGCTCTAATGATCCTCCTGCCTCAGCCTCCCAAATAGCTGGGACCACAGGCACATGCTACCACTCCCAGCTAATTTTGATTTTCTTTTTTGTAGAGATAGGGTGTTGTTTTGTTTCCCAGGTTGCTCTCAAACTCCTGTCCCCAAGCAATCCTTCCTCCTCTCCCTCCCAAAGCTCTGGGATTACAGGCATTAGCCACCATATCCAGCCTTGCCTTTAGATCAAAGCAACCTTGATATTATGGCATAAATGATAGGCTACAATGCACATAGCATTCTTGCCTGTTCTGAAGGGTTGATTTTAATCGTCTCTATAGGGAATATACACCCTTTCTGGGGTAAGCCCTGGGTCTGGAGGTAACAGGTGTGGAGATCTACCTGACTTGCTGCCACCTAAGACTGTGCTTCTGTCTGTAAATTCCCCAGCAAATCGCCATTTACTGACAAACTGGATCTGTATGCCTTGTTTTTGGTTTATTGGTTCCTTGGTTCCTTTAGTGTTTGGGAGCCACTTTACATGTATGACCCTTCCGTGGAACAAAGGCTGAAATAAGAGGCTGACAAATCCAGTTTCTCAGAAAGAAATATTTAACAAGGACTAATGAACAGAAGCCACATCTTGGGCAGCTGCGAGATGATGGATACTTGTACCCATTCTCCAGAAAATATCCTTTCTATAGCAAGCTTTTAGGGCAAAATATATGCAGCCGGTCACATCTCAGACTTTCTTGCCAAAACCCATAACCACTGGGGAAGTTAAATAAGCATGTTTGTGAAGGGTTATTTATGCAACAGGCATTGTTTGAAGACTTTGCTGCAGTGCACTTTGCTATGCACGTGTGGCCCACTGGTCATCATGGCAGTCTTGCTTCAAAATGTGGCGTCCCTGTTGCCATGCAACAGGTTGTATTCCTACACTCCACCTCTCAAAATTGGCCCTGACAATTTTACATGCTCATCTCTTCCGTGATAGTCCCTGGGCCTAAAGGGAGGATGCTTGATAGTGCGTAGCTTTAGCAGCAGTGTGTTGGCTCCACTGGAGGTAGATGCCACAGCAGCAGTAAAGGCTAAAACAAGACAGTAAGGAATGTATGAGTACAGCACCTAAACCAAGAAACAGCTCCTGCCACCAGGTGCCCCAGAACCCAAACCAGCTGTGAAGCCAGTTATTCAAAGTAGGGGTTCGGTCTGAGAGCTTGGTTAGGTGGGCTTTTATATCAGTCATTAATTCAGTGATATTATCTGATTCATCAGGAATATAAACACAGCAGTTTTTCCAATTGCACTAGTCCCCCGTTGTGCAGTGTGAGCATATCTGAAGCCTGGTAATTTGGGAGGACAGATGTTTTCATGACAGTGACTTCCATGTTTAAAAGAGAGATTCCCATGCAGCTATCATTTAAAGTTTTCTTTGCATACTTTGTAGAGTTTCTTTCTTTCTTTTTTTTTTTTTTTTGAGTTGGAGTCTCGCTCTGTCACCCAGCGGGGAGTGCAGTAGCACCATCTTGGCTCACTGTAACGTCCACCTCCCAGGTTCAAGCAATTCTCCTACCTCAGCCTCCCAAGTAACTGGGATTACAGGCATGTGCCACAATGCCCAGCTAATTTTGTATTTTTTGTGAAGATGGGGTTTCACCATGTTGGCCAGGCTGGTCTCGAACTCCCAACCTCAACTGATCCACCCGCCTTGGCCTCCCAAAGCGCAGAGATTACAGGCTTTGTAGAGTTTCTATATGCCAGATAATATCTTCAATAACCAGATGAGGAAGAAAAATGGGGGCCAAACAATCATACCAATACAAAACAGATGAGGACCAGTGGGATTTCAAATGAGGGAGATTGATAGGCTTTGTAGTGTGTGAACTATTCAGCCTGAGCCCATGTATAATCCAAAGAACATCTTCCTAAACATGCAGGGTGTAACCAAGGCCATAAATTGGTGCCACATATCCAGGAAGTTCCATTTGGGGCCAACCAAAAGATTCCTGGACACAGTGTCTGTTCTGTAACATGCCCAGTGAGTGTGTTATTATATTATAGCATAGTATATAAACATCAGTCTCTTGCTATCCATCACAGATCCTTTGTGCAATTTGGCCAAGTATCTTTAGAATGATTCATTTGCTCCCAACACTGAGGAGCAAGTTGACTAACATGGCCAAAAGATGGAATTAACCAAATAAACCCAGCCTGTATTTGGGTATCAGGTTATTTTGTTCTTTATTTAGGGTGTTGTCACTCTCTGGCAGGAAATAGCCTATCCAGCCTGGGCGTGTTTGTCGTTCCAAGCCCGGTGTGTTTCCTCCTCGGTAGTATATGTGCTGGCATCTTCATGTGCAAAACGCACTGGTTGTCAATGAGGTCTGGGAGCAAGCAAAGCAATCATCTCAATTACCCCTGTGGGAACAGTGGTAGGCTTGGGAGATGGTTGTCCTAGCCAGTCACATGGGGCAGGCGTCCCCGCTTTGGCTGAATTTAAAGAAATAAAGGCTGCAGATAACACATTCATCTAACTATGCAAGGTAGGTTTCCCAAATTAAAGTTTGAATTTGTGCTTTCAGCAGACTGGTATTTCTTTCAATTAACCCTGCTGCTTGGAGGTTCTATGGGAGATAAAAGTGCCATACTGTATCATGTTTCCTGGCCCAGTCCTGCATGTTATATCCAGCAAAATGGGTCTCTCAGTCACTGTCGATGTGCCACGGATATCCATACACAGTACTGAGAGCCTCTAAGCCTTCAATAGTACTGGCTTGATTAGCTTGCTTATAGGGAGAATCTCGCAGCAGTCCAGTAGTGGGGTCCATGCAGGTTAACACATATTTATTTCCTTGGCTTACAGGGACAGAGTCTAAATAATCCACTTGCCAATCTGTTACATGGTGGACAGCCTTCTGAATATCTGAATATGTCCTGCTTGATATGATCTACAATAAAGAACATGGTAAACGATTTGTAAGAGCTGTTGGGAGGGCACTATATATATATTTTTGTTGTTGTTGTAGAGATGGGATCTTGCTATGTTGCTCAGGCTGGTCTGAAACTCCTGGCCCCAAGCAATCATCCCACCATGGCCTCCCCATGTGCAAGCCACTGTACCGGGACTCTGTATGTGTGTGTGTGTGTGTGTGTGTGTGTGTATATATATATATATATATATATATATATATATATATATTTTTTTTTTTTTTTTTTAGACAGAGTTTTGCTCTTGTTGCCCAGGCTGGAGTGCAATGGCATGATCTTGGCTCACTACAACTTCCACCTCCCGGGTTCAAGCGATTTTCCTGCCTCAGCCTCCTGAGTAGCTGGGATCACAGGCAGGCACCACCACGCCCAGCTAATTTTGTGTTTTTAGTAGAGATGGGGTTTCTCCATGTTGGTCAAGCTGGTCTCGAACTCCTGACCTCAGGTGATTTGCCTACCCCGGCCTCCCAAAGTGCTAGGATTACAGGCGTGAGCCATCATGCCCAGCCTGGTCACTGTAGTTTAATAGCAATCCTGCTCTCTTGCCTGTCTCCCAGCCTACTCTTGCACTTCTGTGACCCCTTTTGTTATGTACCCAGGTCGATAGTTCAGCGGCCTGAGCTGGCATGATGCTTCTAATTTTTTTTAGGGTTTTAGCTTCTATATTTTGTGGAACTGAGTGGTTTTTATGTGCAGTCACCCGAAATACAGTTAAATCAGCTACAAGGCTTTGCAGCTTTTTCCATATGTCTTGCCACATGTTCATGCCCCATATAGGTTTGTGCATAATCATCCACTTTTCTTGCTGCTGTTGAACCAGCCACATAATTAGGCCTTTGAGCACAGCTCAGCTATCAGTGCAAAGAACCAGGGGCCAGGCTCATATGTGACTATTAACCAGGCCTCTTGCAACTCATCCCACTGGCTCCTCTGATGCCTACCTGTATCAAACCAGATTGTATCAGTTTGTGGCTATATAGCAACAGCAGTCCAAGAACAGCAGTGTCCCTGCTGGAGTCCTCTGTACACCAAGCATTATCTGGATGCTTTACTGTGTCAGGTGCTGGAGTTGGAGAGGGTCAAGTAGTAGCCTTTGGTTGTTCAAATCGTAACAGAGCCTAATGCAGTATGTAATTCTGGGCTTCAGGGAACTCATTGCTAGAATTCTTCCTTGTTGCAAATAACCATGCCATTTATTCAAGGTAGGTGTTGGGGCTACAGTGGAGGTGGGTTGTTTAAAAATCCTTCTAACCATCCCTTGATTGGTAGACCTATTCTCACAGGCATGGGAAGGGTCTTTGTTAGCCGTTCCACCTGCTGTAAAGCATTCTCTACTACTAATACTTCTTGTTCAACAGGAAAGTATCTGGTTTCAGCTCCTTTCTTAAAGGGACTGATTTCCTAGACAGCGGTTGCATAAGGCCCCACTCATATCCTCAGGAGTAGCAGTAACATCCAAAGTCCTAGCTGTACCCTCCAAAGGGGTGCATAAGGCCTGTGCCTGCTGTACCAGCACTTCAGCCTGTTCAAAGCTTCCTGCTGTGGTGTGTCCCAGGCCCAATGTGCCCTTTCTCTAATAAGTCTGTGTAGGGATCTCAGAAACTGGGCTAAGTGTGGGATGAATACTCTCCAGTAATCCAAAAGACCCACAAATGTTTGGATTTCTTTTACTGTTTCTGGAGTTGACATTGTTGGGCTTTGTCAGTTATTGCACCCGGTATCAAAGGAGTCTTACCCAACCATGTAGTCCCTAAAAACTTCACTGTGGGCCAGGTGCAATGGCTCACGCCTGTAATCCCAGCACTTTGGGAGACCAAGGTGGGCGGATCACAAGGTCAGGAGTTTGAGACCAGCCTGGCCAATATGGTGAAACCCCATCTCTACTAAAAATACAAAAGTTAGCCGGGCATGGTGGCAGGTGCCTGTAGTCCCAGTTACTGGGAAGGCTGAGGCAGGAGAATCGCTTGGATCCGGGAGGCGGAGGTGGCAGTGAGACAAGATTGCACCATTGCACTCCAGCCTCGGTGACAGAGCGAGACTCCATCTAAAAAAAAACAAAAAAACACTTCACTGTGGGCCCTGGGCCTTGCATCTTCTGAAGACTGATGGCCCATCTGCATTCCACAGATGAGCACCCAATGTCATAAGACATTACTGCAAACCAAAACAGCATGGTACTAGTACAAGAACAGACACATAGACCAGTGGAACAGAACAGAAAACCCAGAAGTAAGACCACGTACCCACGACTATCTGATCTTCAACAAACCTGACAAAAGTAAGCAATGGGGAAAGAATTCCCTGTTCAATAAATGGTGCTGGGATAATGGGCTAGCCATATGGAAACAATTGAAACTGGACCCCTTCTTTACACCTTACACAAAAATTAACTCACGATGGATTAAAGACTTAAATGTAAAACCCAAAACTGTAAAACCCTGGAAGACAACCTAGGCAATACCATTCAGGACATAGGCATGGGCAAAAATTTCATGACAAAGATTCCAAAAGCAATTGCAACAAAAGGAAAAACTGACAAATGGGATCTAACTAAACTAAAAAGCTTCTGCACAGCATAAGAAACTATCAATAAACAACCTACAGAATGGGAGAAAATGTTTACAAACTATGCATCTGACAAAGGTCTCATATTTAGCGTCTATAAGGAACTTAAACAAATTTATTTTTAAAAACAAACAGTTCCATCAAAAAGTGGACAAAGGACATTAGCAGATACTTCTCAAAAGAAGACATACACATGGCCAACAAACATATTTTAAAAAGCTAAACATCATTGATTATTAGAGAAATGCAAATCAAAACCACAATGATATCGCGCCGTTGCACTCCAGCCTGGGCAATAAGAGCGAAACTCCATCTCAAAACAAAAAACAAAAAACAAACAAACAACAACAACAACAAACCCACAATGAGATATCATCTTACACCAGTCAGAACAGCTATTATTAAAAAATCAAAAAATAAAAGATGCTGGAGAGGTGTGGAGAAAAAAGAATGCTTATACACTGTTGGTGTAAATTAGTTCAGCCATTGTGGAAGATACTGTGGTGATTCTTCAAAGACTTAAAGACAGATACCATTTGACCCAGCAATTCCATGACTGGGTATATACCCAAAGGAATAGAAATCATTCTGTTATAAAAACACATGTACGTGGCTGGGCGCAGTGGCTCATGCCTGTAATCCCAGCACTTTGGGAGGCTAAGGAAGGTGGATCACCTGAGGTTGGGAGTTCGAGACCAGGCTGACCAACATGGAGAAACCCCTGTCTCTACTAAAAATACAAGATTAGCCGGGCGTGGTGCCGCACGCCTGTAATCCCAGCTACTCGGGAGACTGAGGCAGGAGAATTGCTTGAACCCAGGAGGCAGAGGCTGCAGTGAACCGAGATTGAACCATTGCACTCTAGCCTGGGCAACAAGAGCAAAATGCCATCTCAAAAAAAAAAATGCACGCATGTGTTCATTGCAGTGGTACTCACAATAGCAAAGACATGGAATCAACCTAAATGCACATCAGCGATAGACTGGATAAAGAAAATGTGGTATATATACATCATGGACTACTATGCAGTCATAAAAAAAGAACAAGATCATGTCCTTTGCAGAGACATGGATGGAGCTGGAAGTCATTATTCTTAGCAAACTAATGCAGGAACAGAAAACCAAATACCAAATACCACATGTTCTCACTTATGAGTAGGAGCTAAATGATGAGAACGCATGGACACATAGAGGGGAGCAACACACATTGGGGCCTATCAGAGGGCAGAGGGTAGGAGGAGGGAGAGGATCAGGAAAAATAATGAATGGGTACTAGGCTTAATAGCTGGGTGATGAAATAACCTGTACAAAAAAAAAACAACCCATGACACATATTTACCTATGTAACAAACCTGCATATGAATCCCGAACTTAAAATAAAAGTTAAAAAAAGAAAAGCCATGACAGCAGCACAGTAAAAGCTTCAGTGGCTGACATAATGCCAACAAAATAACAACACTAGAAGAAGAGACAGGAATGAGAACAAAGACAAGACTCTTTCATGGGCTTCGTGCTGGGCGGATAATAGCTGCACTTATTGGGAGGATAATAATTGCACGTACTTCAGCATGCCCCCTGGACAATACAAATTGTTTAATGTTGACAACTCATGTAGGGGCAGGAAGTTGTCACAGGCTCCAGTCTTGCTCCTCTCTCAAGAACAGCCTTCACTACATGCACCTTTGATCTGAATTTTTCCACTGAAGTTTGCGAAGTCTTTCCTCACAGAATACCCATGCCTAAAATGTTTTCTGGAATAAGAAAAATAAACAGCATATACGGGGCAGGGGGAGCTTTCTCAACACCTAGATGTATTAAAGTCCTTCTCATCCAGATCGTTTGTCCCCATAACCATTGATGCCCGGCCATTGACCAGGGTGTGTTTATGGATTTCCATGACTTAAAGTACATTCTGCCCTAGTACCTACTAAGGAAATAGTGTTCTTATTTTTTTGAGAAGAACAGTAAATGGTGAGCTCAGTATAGGGCCTCTGGTCACCTGCAACATGGGGTTGACCTTGGCCCCACTCCTAATCTTGGGGCCAGCGTGGAATCCACCCCTAATAGGCTGGAGTATTAGAATGAGGGGTTGAGTCATCTTCCTCTTCTGCTAGAGGGGCAGAAATGAAGGCACAAAACAGCTCTTCAGTCTGTACTTCCCTCCCTAAGACTGCTAACACAGCATTTTTCATATTTTAGCATTTTTTATATATTTTTTCTCAGAATGTTTCTGCTCCCAATAAGTCATGCCACATGTGCCTGTCCTTGACTCTAATTGGTCACCTTCCCTTATTTCCCCCCTTCTTCCTGTGAAGCTTTTTCTTTCCCCTTTATCAGCCCTTGCCGGGTTACAAAGCACACCCTGCCCCTGGCTTTCTCAGTTGCTCCCAGATCTGTGATGGCTTCTCCTACGTTATATACATCTTTTTTTTTTTTTTTTTGAGACGAAGTTTCACTCTTCTTGCCCAGGCTGGAGTGCAATGGCGCAATCTTGGCTCACTGCAACCTGCAACATCTGCCTCCTGGGTTCAACTGATTCGCCTGCCTCAGCCTCCCGAGTAGTTGGGATTACAGGCGCCTGCCACCACGCCCAGCAAATTTTTGTATTTTTAGTAGAGACGAGGTTTCACCATTCAAGACCAGGCTGGTCTTGAATTCCTGACCTCAGGTGATCTGCCCGCCTCGGCCTCCCAAAGTGCTAGGATTACACATGAGCCACCACGCCCGGTCTTTTTAATTATTTTATTCTATTTTAATTTATTTTTGAGACGGAGTCTCACTCTGTTGCCCAGGCTGGAGTGCAGTGGCACAATCTCAGCTGACTGCAACTTCCGCCTCCTGAGTTCAAGCAATTCTCCTGCCTCAGCCTCCCAAGTAGCTGGGATTACAGGCACACCACCCAGCTAATTTTTGTATTTTTAGTAGCTGTGGAGCTTCACCATGTTGTCCAGGCTGGCCTCGAACTCCTGACCTCAAGTGATCCGCCTGCCTCAGCCTCTCTGTGCCACTGTGCCGGGCCTTCCCACATCATATACATCTCGTCCCATTTCTATGACTTAATAACATCAGCCAAGGGCTGTGCCATTATCCTGGTGCACCCTGCAGCAATATATTTTTCATCCCTGCAGGAAAAAACTTTAAAGTCTTGTAAGAACCCAAACATAGATGACTTGACTCATTCCTAATTCTTAGAGAAGCCCCTGGGCCTTTTCTGTTGACTGCCAGGAGGTCATCCTTCCCCATAAATTTCCCTCATTAGGTCAAGCCTCCCTCATAGCTAGAATGAGCCAGTCCATAAGCTATGACTCCCTTGTGTCTGCCTTGCCTTAACAAAGACGCTGCTGCAGGGCTGCATGGGTGGTGATGTTACTCATTTTTTCTGCTTCTCCTGTTAAGGAAATATCATCAACCCCTGTGTCCCATAGTCAGGCCATCCAAGCAGCCAGGAGATTCCCTAGGTAGTTGTTTAAAGGTCTTTGCAATCTCTAGGAGTTCTGCAGCAGTAGATTCCCTGACAGTGAGAGTCTCCTGTGTCAGCTGACCCCATTTTGCTACAGGTGTTAGATTTTGCTTTCCTTTGCATGAGACAGCGAGCTTGCCAATGATCCCCATGCCCCTCCACACCTGTGACTTCTGTGTCATCAGTCTTCCTCTTCATAACAATCCCAGAGATTCCAAGTTTTCATATCCCAATTGGGCTTTCTTATGAGAGCTCTGATTTTTGGTCATTTCCATGTCCTTCTCCCTAGATAAACAAATCTACATGCTAACGTTTCAATTTTTGTCTCTTGGTCTTCAATTTTGTTTGCTAAGTTGGCTGCGAGGAGAGACGTGGAGAGCTACACATCCTTTTCTAGTTGCAATTCCTTCTCTAGACATGTAATTTTGGCTTCTGCTGCTAGCTGGACCTTCATTGCCAAAAGAAGCAGCCAACCCACTGCAGTGGCTATTGGCCGCCCTTCCGTATCCCGGTGCACTATGCAGCTTTCAGTTAAAACTGCTCCAGGCCACCAGGCATTTTCAAGGCATCCCTGCACTCACACAGAGGTGCACAGGTATCGAACAGCTGTGCCGTCCAACCCTACACAGACGTGGCTGACACCCTGGGATTTCCTTACAGATGCTTCATTCTCCTTACCCATTCCTTGTTCTCCCAGCTCCTGGCTGGGGGATCACCAAATGTTCTACCATGAGCAGGTCTACACAAATCTACCCCTAAAGGTTGAGGGGAAAAGAGATCAAAGAAAGAGACTGACAAACACAGTTTCTCACAGAGAAATATTAATGGAGACTTCCAAACAGAAGTCATGTCTGAGGTGGCCATGAGATGGTGGATTCCTGCACTCCCTCTCCAAAAAATATCCTTTCTAGAGTAAGCTTTTAGGAGAAAACATGTGCAACTGGTCACATCGCAGACTTTCTTGCCGAAACCCATGACTGCTGGGGAAGTTAGATAAGCATCTTTGTGAGACGGTAGTTATGCTACAGGCATTGTTTTAAAGCCTTGATGCAGAACACCTTGGTATGGCAGAAGTCAAACACTCGTCATCTGGCCAGGTGTAGTGGCTCACACCTGTAATCTCAGCACTTTGGGAGGCCAAGGCAGGAGGATCACTTGAGGCCAGGAGTTCAAGACCAGCTTGTGCAATAAAGTGAGGCCCTCTCTCTACAAAAATTTTTAAAAGTTAGCCAGTTGTGGTGGCATACAACTGTAGTCCCAGCTACTCAGGAGGCTAAGGCAGGAGGATTGCCTGAGTCGAGGAGTGGAAGGCTGCAATGAGCTATGATTGCACCACTGCAAGACTCCATCTAAAAAAAAAAAATGGCCATCATGGTGATTTCACTTCAAGATGGTATCACTCTTACCATGCAACAGGCTGTTTTCCTATAGCCGTATTGGTAACATCCAACTCTTTGGTTTGCTGACACTGGAGAAACCCAATAAGTGGTGGAAGATGGAGCAGTTTCTACTGCTGTGAGTTGGGGTGAACCCACCAACAGACTGCTAATTCTCTGCTGAGGGCTCTGTCCCAGGTAGGAGCCCTCCATTACCTTGTGGGCTCAGAGCAACTTAGCCTCCAAAGCAACTCCCCTCTGTCTTCCAAGACCTGGAGGACCCTCTTCCCCGGACTCATGAAAAGGATACATGCAGCTCTTCTGGAAGGGGATTTATGAGAATCTCAGGTCTTTGCCAAGAGCCTCTTGGAAGATTTGACCTTAGCAGACCAGAAAGTCTTTCCTTTGGGAATCCAGGGAACACTGTCTCTCTGCTCCCCAAGGGAGCACTCTTAGAGAGATGAGTGTCACCAGCTCCTCCACCCTGATGGGTAGTCAGGCCTGGAGCACATGGAAATGCCCTGGGAACCTCAACTTCAAGTGAATATGCGCCCCCGCCACCCCTCCACACACACACAGAGCAGGTAGTTGTACCACCTCCACTTCATCCTGCTCTCGGCTCTTCACGTATCACAACCTGATCGCTGTGTACCACAGGCGTCACACACGAGCCCGCAGCATCTTGGCACCCGCCCTCCCTCCTTATCTCTCCCAAGTCAATTTTCCGGCCAACCGCAGTGTCTCAGAGATGCAGGGAACTTGCCTGGGGCAAAAAGGATTAGAAAATGCAGACACACAGATAAGAATGAGGTCTCTGGATTTTACTGTGGAGATTCTGAATGCCAGATGGAGTCCAGCATGGGGGTTTTCTCCTGTAACTGAGAAGTTCATCTCAGAGCTACAGACACCCACCCCGGGGCACGGCACAGCTTCTCTTTGTCATGTGTGTTAAATGAGATGTGTTTATTTCTTAGCTAAACGAGCAATATAGTATTCTCTTTCCAGTGTCTGGTAAAGGCAAGAGAGGCGAGGAATGTCTTCCTCAAGATTTTCAGGATCTCAAACAAAGCTGGGAGGGGTCTCCTGGGATGAATGAAAGGAAACCAGGTCTTGGGTCCCCAGGTCTCTTCCTTCCTGAAGAATGCGGCACTCGCTTCGGGAGCTGCTCAGGGTCCGTTGTTCCTCCCGCTCATCTCCATGGCTATCGAGGATACTGGTCTCCTCCAGAACCAGTTAGGGCTCCACCTGGGCCTGTGGGGGGCTCCACGATTCCCTCCAGGGCCTGGGCCAAGGCCATGGGGGCGGTAGACAGCTGTGTTAAAGATGTTTCTCAGGGACAGGCTGTTTCTCTAGAAAAAGAAGAGTCAATAGTTTCATAATTGTATCCCTGTCTCCCAAGCCTTCACCACAGATGCCTTCTGGAATCTTCTCCCACTTCCAACCACACTCCTTCCTAGTTCTCGTTCCTCCAGTCCTTTCTGTGGCCCCCTTTTCCTGCAGGTCACCAGCTTCCTCTGCTTTGACCTGCCATCTCTCTGTGTTACTCTCTCCTGATCTCCCTTCCTCCCTACCCACCTCTGACTTGAGACCCCTTCTATTCACACCCGTTTCCCTGTGTTTCTGCTGCTCCCTCCCCCAGGCATTTTCTTACATATTAGGCACTCACCACACAGAAGAAGAGCCCAGCAAACAGCCCCACGGCCGCCACAACCGAGACCAGCGTGATGAGGAAGATTTCCCATGGCAGCAGGGACCCCCCGGGCTTCGCCCCACTCACTGCAGTAGAGGCACTTGTGATAACTCTGTGGGACGTTGTGTGCGTCCCAGTCAGAGTGGGTGTTCCAGAGCCTGCGGAGGTCACAC
Source organism: Theropithecus gelada (assembly GCF_003255815.1). NCBI lineage: Eukaryota > Metazoa > Chordata > Mammalia > Primates > Cercopithecidae > Theropithecus > Theropithecus gelada. The sequence goes on along the minus strand of NC_037671.1, from coordinate 2,680,920 downwards.
TGGACCCAGAGCTGGTGGCTGTGCTGGCCCCAGTGGAGGTTGTGCTGGACTCAGAGCTGGTGGGTGTGCTGGCCCCAGTGGAGTTTGTGCTGGTCCCACTGGAGGTTGTGCTGGACTCAGAGCTGGTGGCTGTGCTGGCCCCACTGGAGGGTGTGCTGGAGTCAGAGCTGGTGGCTGTGCTGGCCCCAGTGGAGGGTGTGCTGAACTCAGAGGTGGTGGCTGTGCTGGCCCCACCGGAGGTTGTGCTGAACTCAGAGTTGGTGGCTGTGCTGGCCCCACTGGAGGTTGTGCTGGACGCAGAGTTGGTGGCTGTGCTGGCCCCACTGGAGGTCACACTGGGCCCAGAGTTCATGACTGTGCTGATCCCACTGGAGGTCACAGTGGGTCCAGTGTTGGCAGAGGTGCTAGTCCCACTGGGATTTATTGCTGAAGAAATCATATCATGACAATTATATATTGTGTATATATGCTTTCTGCTTACTGCTTGGCTAAATTCATTACATAAATAATTTTATTTAATGCTCACTACAGCCCTATAACATAGATACTATTATTATCACCAGCTGAGATGAAGAAATTGAGGCTTAAAAATGTTGACACTGGACCGGGTGCAGTGGCTTATGCCTGTAACCCAAACGCTTTGGGAGGCCGAGGTGGGTGGATCACCTGAGGTCAGGAGTTTGAGACCAGCCTGACCAACATGGAGAAACCCCATCTCTACTAAAAATACAAAATTAGCCAGGCATTAATCCCAGCTACTTGGGAGGCTGAGGCAGGAGAATCACCTGAACCCGGGAGGCAGAGATTGTAGTGAGCCGAGATCGAGCCATTGCATCCAGCCTGGGTGACAAGAACAAAACTCCGTCTCAAAAAAAAAAAAAAAAAATGTTGACACTGGCCCAAGTTTACACAGCTAGTGAGTGGTGGAACAGGGAACTGAACCCAGGCTACTGAATCCGCACTTGTGGAGACTAAGCTAAGTCACCCACCTACCCCCAACACCAGAGTTACATCATCTAGTTTTAGTAGTAGGTAAGCTTATTCCACATTCTGCTATCCAAGATACAATACAGATTAAAAGGATTTTAAAAGAATTATAGGACTAGGTGAAACTAGTATATATTGACCAATTTTTTTCTTAAGTAGTATTGCTTCCTTCTTGGAAAATATTTCTCAGAATAATATTCAGAAAACACTTATATCAGAATTACTTAAGGGAGTATGTTGAAAATATTCTTAAGCAAATCATTTTAGACTAAATGAATTAGAGTTTGAGATGGGGTCCAGGAGCCTGCATCTTCATCAAGAAGCCAGGTGACTATATGCATTCAAGTTCCGGGGCCCTTGATTACTATGGCCAAGGCTAGAGAAGAACAAGTTATATGTAGCTCAAATACATAAGAGCTCCCAGGATTAAGGGCTGTAAACCAATGTATAAAGATAGAGGGAAGGCTTTTAACTTCTTGGAGGCTTGGCTGGAGTTAAGGTTATGTCAAATTTTTGCCCTTTATTTCCCTGAAGGATGAAGACATTCGACCTCCCCAGCCTGTACGTGGGAGGCTGACGTGGAATTAGGTGTAGGGGTAGGAGAGAAATTGAGTTTGTAGAATATAGAAGAGTGACATTTTATTTTATGTTATTGTTTATTTATGTATTTGTTTTTGAGACGGAGTCTCCCTCTGCCGCCCAGGCTGGAGTGCAGTGGAGCGATCTCGGCTCACTGCAACATCCGCCTCCCACGTTCAAGCGATTCTCCTGCCTCAGCTTCCTGAGTAGCTGGGATTGTAGGCATAAGCCACCCCACCAGGCTAATTTTCGTACTTTTAGTAGAGATGGGGTTTCACCACGTCGGCCAGTCTGGTCTCAAACTCCTGGCCTCAAGACATCCACCTGCCTTGGCCTCCCAAAGTGCTGGGATTACAGGCGTGAGCCACCAGGCCTGGCCTTGTTTTATTATTTTATTTTTTTGAGATAGAGTCTCACTCTGTCGCCCAGGCTGGAGTACAGTGGCACCATCTCAGCTCACTGAAACCTCTGCCTCCTGGGTTCAAGAGATTTTCCTGCCTCAGCCTCCTGAGTAGCTGGGACTACAGGGACAAGCAAACATGCTCAGCTAATTTTTGTATTTTTAGTAGAGACAGGGTTTCATCATGTTGGCCAGGGTATTCTTGAACTTCTGACCTCAATGACCTGCCTGCCTCACCCTCCCAAAGTGCTGGGATTAAAGGCATGAGCCACCGCACCCTACCAGAAAAGTGATATTTTAAAAGCAGCCAACCCTTCTTGTTCTTAATATTTAAATCCCCAACCATATCACATAGGTTCTTACCATTTTACAGATGCAGAAATTGAGGCACAGAGAAGCAACTGACCTAAAGTACACAGTTAATAGATGGAGCCATAATTCAGACGTAGGCAACGTGAGACCAGAGACCAATTTTAACCACTGTGTCTGACTGCCTCCTGCGTGACATACATTGTTAGGCTGAAGTGATGAGAGTAAAATGATGATCCTCACGCTATGGAAGAGAAGCAGAGATAGCCCCAGCAGTGGTCATGTCTCCCCCAACTCCTCAAAGGTTCTCAGACCACCCGCTTTTAAATAAAATCACTTACCGGCTTCTAAATGCAATAGTAGACAAAATGTAAGGAGAACATTTCCTTTCTGCATCTTCATCTGTCTCTTTGTGGCTGGAAAGCAAGATGCCTGGGTCCTAGATGTGCCAAGACTTTAGAGGGCGAAGAACAGAGGATTCTTGAGAAAGGGGACTTGAAGGTGAAGAGATAAAGGCTGGTGCTTCCAGGAGCATATGTCTCCTACTTTTGTGTTCCTGGGAAGAATCTTGGGCTCAGGGGTGGGCAGCTGGATGCCTGACTTCCTTAGGCTTCCTCCAGGCAATGTAGTTGCCTCTTTCTCTGTTGTGAAAGAGCTACAGGGGCCTTTATAGCTTCATATGGTCTGGGGAGGGGTGGGGCAGTTGACCTGACAGTCTGTCAACTACAGGCAGGTGACAGAATGATACCAAGCCTGGGAAGGAATAGAGCGGGGGTCAAGAGGAAGGTGAGAAAGGAGAATGACATGGTCACACTAGGCAGGGTGCTGGGTTGGGTTGCAGCAGGAAGTAGAATGGGATAAGGAGATCATGGTTGTCAGAGTGGAAGGGACCCACCCTTTGAAGCAGGGATTGGGTTAGAAACCTGTTCCAGCTCAAGAATTTGTTTTCTGGTCAGGAAGTCCTATAGGCCTGCTTTAGCATGAAAGAAGCCCTAATGAGCTGAGCCAAGAGGGTAGGACCTCACATCTCTATAGCAGACAGTAATAGGGGACCCAAAAGAGACCAGTAACTAGGAATCTGGGCTCTTGGGTCATGGGCAGAAGACAAATAGAATGTTGCTGAGTATGCAGTAGGTACTCAACAATGCACATTGAAGGAACAGGGGAAGAGAGATCTAGAAGACATAATGAAGAGAGATAATGAAAACATGTTTGGGGTCTCTGGGGCGTGGGAACTGAGGGTGTGGGAGAGTACTGAATATGTCTCCTGTCAGACTCATAGCAGGAGGAGGGTAGGGTCTCCTGCTGACTGTCAACCATAGGAGCTCCCCTCTGTTTTGTTTTTGTTTTCAGAGGGCTCTATGGGAGCCTTTCCACCCTGAGATCCTTCTGATGTGCCTCTGCTTCAGTTTCAAGGAAGCATCTTTCAGGAGAGTACACCCCGCAGGGAGAGACACAGTGACATATCAGGACACAAGTCTGATGGGAGGAGGGAGATCAACGGTCCAAGTCCTGGAGGAGCCTTGAATTTGGTCTGGACACTTTGATATGGCCAGCAGAGAGGAAAGAGCTAAATGAACGTGACTGAAGAGACCCAAATGAGCAGAGGTTTTGGGGAGGTCTGAGATGGCATCTGTGACCAGGCTGATGGGGTCCTAATATACAGTCTGTATTTTCTGTCTTAGTCCATTGGTGTTGCTATAAAGGAATCCCTGACTTTGGGTGACATAGAGAAAAGAGGTTTATTTGGCTCACAGTTCTGCAGGTTGTACGAGAAGCATGGCACCAACATCTGCGCTGGTGAGGGTTTCAAAAAACTTCCACTCATGGCCGAAGGAGAAAGGGAGCTGGTTTGCACAGATCATATAGCGAGAGAGAGGAAGCTGGAGAGAAGGAATGGAGGAGGTGACAGGATCTTTTCAACAACCAGTTCTTGTGGGAACTAAGAATGGGAACTCACTGCTTTGAGAATGGCACCGAGCTGTTCATGTGGGATCTGTTTCAACCACCCAAACTCCTCCCACCAGGTTCCACCTTCAACATTGGGGATCAAATTTCAACATGAAACTTGGCAGAGTCTAACAACCATATCCAAACTATAGCAATGACCAAAGTGAGTTGTCTGCATTTCCCCCATCAATGACGAGAAACTTCCTGGAAGACAGAGCCTCTCAGATAGTTTATTTGTAGGCGAACGAGCTTTCCTGACATGCAAGTTCTGTTAGAAGGAAGCTGGCAAACAGGAGGTGGCTGAAGACATGAAGGAGCTCTGAATGAGTGAGCTGGAGAATCAGAAAGGGTCAGCGGTGTGCTGGGAAAGACTCAGAAGTGAGTCTGCCTAGTGGCTGTGATGGGAAGTTCCACAGGCTCAGGTATGCGGGAATGCTCAGTGACAGGTTGGGTCCTGGACTCCCAGCGATCCTTCTGAAGTGCCAGTATTCTGCAGCTGAAAAGCCAATAGCACTCTAAGAATTTTCTTCCTCCAGAATTATTTAGAAACAGAGATCCTGGATTCAAGTCCAAATTTCACCTTTTAGAGGCTACTCTGAAAATTGTAGCACGCATACTTATCAGAGCCTAATGTAATTAATATCTTTATTCGATATCAGAACATTTTAATTCGTATTACCCATCTCCCAAGTCATACCCTATATCATCAAGTATTTTAATTCCATCTTGTTTTTTAACTTCATGAAAGATTATTGTTGTCTGCTCGCACACCCTCATCCTGAACACAGTCACTCAGCTACATTCAGCTGCAAGAGAAACTGAGAGAGACTGTCTCCAGCTGGGTAGACGTATGCTCAGCTGACATTTGAGAGTTCTGTTGTTAAAGATGGAGAATGGCTGTTAGCAGACAATCACAAAGCCATGACATGATCCAGCAACCCCACTGCTGAGTAGGCACCCAAAAGAAAGGAAATCAGTGTATCAAAGAGATATCCACACTCCAACGTTTGTTGCAGCACTAATTGCAATAGCTGAGATTTGGAAGTGTCTATTAATGGATGAATGAATAAAGAAAGCGTGGTACAGGCCGGGCGCAGTGGCTCACGCCTGTAATCCCAGCACTCTGGGAGGCAGAAGCGGTCAGATCATGATGTCAGGAGTTCGAGACCAGCCTGGCCAGCATGGTGAAACCCCATCTCAACTAAAAATACAAAAATTAGCCAGGCGTGGTGGCAGGCATCTATAATCCCAGCTACTCAGGAGGCTGAGGCAGGAGAATTGCTTGAACCTGGGAGGCGGAGCTTGCAGTGAGCCAAGATTGAGCCACTGCACTCCAACCTGGGTGACAGAGCAAGACTCCGTCTCGGGGAAAGAAAAAAAAAAGAAGAGAAAAGAAAACATGGTAGGTATACATAGTGGAGCACCATTCAGCCGTAAAGAAAGAATGAGAGCCAGTCATTTGCAACAACATGGCTGGCCATGGAGATCATTATGTTAAGTGAAATAAGCCTGACACAGAAAGACAAACATTGCATGTTCTCATTTATTTGTGGGATCTAAAAATAAAAAACAATTGAGCTCATGGACCTAGAGACTAGAAGGATGGTTACCAGAGGCTGGGAAGGGTAGTGGGAGGACTGGGGGAGGTAGAGATGGTTAAAGGATGAATTAATTAAATGAATTAAATTAATTTAAAAAAACAAATGAATGAAAAAAAGAATGAAAAGACTTACTCTTTGATAGCACAACAGGGTAACTATAGTCAATAATAACTTAATTGTATATATTAAAATAACATAAAGAGTGTAATTGGATTTTTTTGTAACTCAAAGGATAAATGCTTGAGGGGTTGGCTACCCCATTCTCCACGATGTGCTGATTTCACACTGCATGACTGTAATCAAAATGTCTCATGTGCCCCATAAACATATACACCTACTAGGTACCACAAGCAGTAAAAATTTAAAAAATTAAAAATAAAGCCATGAAACACGTTTAAACCTGCTTACCTTATATTCTGCATTTAATAATTTCAATACCTAAAGTCCTTGAGGATCTGATACTGCTGTCTAGTTTTTTGGTTTTGTTTTCTTCCTTGCTGGTTTTCACTCATGGTGTCTGTTTTCACTTATGATTTGAGAATCATGACTATAAATTTATTTGTCTTGGAATGTTATCTGTCGAGGTCAAGGCTGCAGTGGCACTGGCGTAGCTCACTGCAGCCTCCACCTCCGGGGCTCAGGCAATCCTACGGCCTCGGCCTCCCCAGATTCTGGAATGACAGATTAAGGTATGATCTTTCACAGAGAATTTGCATGTTTTTTCCAAGCATATGGAGACATTACCATTTGAGGATTATTTTATTATTATATTTTTAATTAAAAATTTTTGTTAACATTTTGTTACTGTATATACTTATGGGGTACAATTTCATGTTTTGATACATATATATACTGTATAATTTCAGGATTATTTTAAATTAAAATATAAGATTGCGGTCTTTTGAATTACCTAGACTGCATGATTTGTGGCTACCAACCATGTAAGTAAAGTATTGTTGGTTGTTGTGGTTACAATTTATTTCTCAAGGGATACTCCCCCTACCCTCCTGTGCACCAAATTTAGAAACAGGAAATTTTGCTTGCATTTCCTTAGAGGAAGGGCAGGTTTATTTTTCGTTTACATTCTCACTGAAAGTTACAGATTTACGTGATTCCTCCCCACCCCAGACCTTGGGCTGATCCAACTGAAGCTGTAATACCCGAAGCTTAAGTTCTTTGGGTTTGGCAAAAGTTGGCTTCAGTACTTCCCTTACCTCCTGGGTCCTATTCAGTCTGTAATTTTAGCATTCCGTACTTTCATGCCAATTCACTGACTCTTTCAAGGAGATTTTGAAGTCCATAACTTAGCTTTGCAGTGTATTTTCAGTCAGGGCATGTAGTCCATTATATAGCCAGAAGTTTAAGTTGTCATTGGATTGTTTTGAGAAATAAATGGTGATGTATTTACAGGCACTAGCATAGTGTTTGGCACTTAATAAGCATACAATAATAAAGGACAAAGGGAAAATAAAAAAGACAAACACAAATACATAAATACATAGATGCCAGGTGTATTTTGAGATTTTAATTTGTAGCACTGTCCCAGTAAATTTCTTCTAACTTATCACATAGCATTTGAAAGAGGCAAAGAAGTAGGGAGGGAGACTCTTCCCAAAGATGAAGAACTGGAGGGCACTGAGTGAGTCTAAGAGGGTTTTCTGAGCTACTCAGTTTGTACAGTTTGAAGTTACAAATCCAAATGAAGAAAGTCATGTAATTACAAATTCTCAGGGGACATCTTTTACCCCCCTCCATTGTTATAAACTGTGATAATCTTATTCTTCCTCCTACTGGTCAGGTTCCATCCTGAGGAAACGATAGAAAGCCAAAACCTAAAGAGTTCTGACTTGTGTGTTGAGAGATCAAAGAGAAATTGTTCTGAGCTTGATCATTCTGACCCCTCCTCCCAACAAGAGTTGGAACCATGGTTAAGCTTGGGGGGATATTTTCACCTGAGCTCACACTCAGATCTGATGAGGCTGCAAGTCTCCTCCAGAACCACTCCCTATTTTTCTGGCTGTCCCATTGGCCGAACCCTCTGTGCTCTTTTCTCTGGTTCTTTTCTTGATCTTGATCATGACCATCTCTATGGCCAATTCCTTGGAAACCTCAGGGAAGCCCATCCTGACCCATTTTATGGTCACTACCTTCTCCTCCATGATCCCCCTTCTTCCCCGAGATTTTATTTTCCATAGCACCTTCCATTATCCAGTCTATGTCCATACTCTCCTTTTCCTTGGTGACCTCCTCTGTGATGCATTTCATGGTTATTGCTGTAGCCTCCTCCAAGTCCATAACGCCCACCATGATTCACTCCATAGACATCTCCACAGCTGTGGCTCAGTTCATGGCCCAGTCCTTGTCCAAAGTCATGTGTTCCTGTGTGTCCCATCTCAAGTCCCCCTCCATGAATGACTACATTTCACAGGCTGTAGAATGTTCTAGAGCCCAGGACTGAGTCCAGGTATAGACCAAGGCCAAGGTTGTGGTCATGGAGGTTATAAATGCCTCTATTTGTCAGAAGTAAAGAAAGATCTTTCTAAAAGAGAAAAATATATGTATATTAGTAGTTAACTCCTTTTCTTCCTTATCATTAAAACCTTCTTTATGATTGTCAAAACTCATAAATTTCACTTTTCAATATTGTCTATTTTCTCATCAAGTCTTCCTCTGTGTGTGTGTGTGTATGATATTTAGGATTCTCTTTCTCTCATTTATTTATTTCTTGGAGAAAACAGCCTTCCTAATTAGTATACTTGTACCTTGGTAGGGTTCTATGCGCTCAGCTTTCAAGACAAGATAAGTCTGGGAATGGTGGCTCATGCCTGTAATCCCAGCACTTTGAGAGGCCGAGGTGGGTGGATCACTTGAGCCCAGGCATTCCAGAGACTAGCCTGGGCAACATGGTGAAACTCCCATCTCTACCAAAAAAAAAAAAAAAAGACAAGGTAAATTCACATCCTGTACCTGGGAGTAGAGTCGGCCAGGAATAGGGAGTGTTTTATTGTGTTAATCAACAAAGAAGGTTGCATGTCTATGAGGTCAGGTAAAAATAAATGGAAGTTCATAAGGCCAGGTATAGTGGCTCATGCCTGTAATCCTAGTATCTGGGAGGCCAAGGCGAGAGGATCTCTTGAACCCAGGAGGTAGAGGCTGCAGTGAGTCAAGATGGTACCACTAGACTCCCGTACCACTAGACTCCAGCCTGGGTGACAGGGCGAGACCCCATCCAAAAATTAAAATGAAAATTTTTTTTAAAGTTCATAAAATAGAAGCTAGAATAGTGTTTACCTTTGATGGAGTGGGTATTATCTGGGAGGGGCCACAAAAGAAACTACTGAGATGGTAGAAATATTCTATATTTTAAATTGGGTAATGGTTATACAAGTGTTTACACATTTTTTTTTTTTTTTTGAGACGGAGTCTCGCTCTGCCGCCCAGGCTGGAGTGCAGTGGCCGGATCTCAGCTCACTGCAAGCTCCGCCTTCCGGGTTTACGCCATTCTCCTGCCTCAGCCTCCCGAGCAGCTGGGACTACAGGCGCCTGCCACCACGCCCGGCTAGTTTTTTGTATTTTTTAATAGAGACGGGGTTTCACCGGGTTAGCCAGGATGGTCTCGATCTCCTGACCTCGTGATCCGCCCGTCTCGGCCTCCCAAAGTGCTGGGATTACAGGCTTGAGCCACCGCGCCCGGCCTGTTTACACATTTTAAAATTAACCAAGCTGTACAAATAATATTTGTGTACTTTTGTAAATTATACTTCAAAATTTTTTCATCTGTGAACAGCACTTTTTTTCTATTAATATTGTTCTTTTATTTTTTTTATTTGAGATGGAGTCATGCTCTTCTACCCAGGCTGAAGTGCAGTAGCACAATCTCAGCTCACTGCAACCTCTGCCTCCTGGGTTCAAGCAATTCTCCTGCCTCAGCCTCCTGAGTAGCTGGGATTACAGGCGCACACCACCGCACCCTGCTAATTTTTGTATTTTTTGTATTTTTGGTAGAGATGGGGTTTCCCCATGTTGGTCAGGCTGGTCTTGAACTCCTGACCTCAGATGATCCACCCGCCTGAGCCTCCCAAAGTTCTGGGATTACAGGCGTGAGCCACCATGCCCAGCTGTTCTTTTTATTTTTAAGTGTAATTTAACTTTTAATTTTTCCCCCAACTGTATTAAGTTGATGTGATATTGTCAAACATATATTTGGACTTCTACCCATTTCCTGGCATGCAGCTCCTAAAATCCTTAGGTACTCCAAAGTGATTTTTTTGTATGCGAATGAGTCGACTGTTGGCTTCAGGATGGTGGCTACTCACTGGAAAGACCAAGGCACTACCCCTTAACTCTTAACCTCCAGGGAGGAGAGGGAGCTGAAGGTTAAGTTGATTGCCAGTGGCCATGGTTTAATCAATTGTGTCTACATAATGAAGCCTCTGTAAAAACCCTAAAGGCCAGGGCTCAGAGAACATATGGAGGGTCCTGAAGGATGGGGTGCTGGGAATGGCATGGAAGCTACTTGCTCCTTCTCCCTCCACGCCTCTTCACCTGTATCCTTTGTAATATCTTTCGTAATAAACCAGTAAAGGTAAGTGTTTCCCTGAGTTCAATGAGCCACTCCTGCAAGTTAATTAAAACCAAAGAGGAGTAATGAGAACTCCAACTTGGTTCCAGTTGGTTAGATGTTCAAGAAGCCTGGACTTGCAGCCTGTGGGAAGGAGGGGTTGGTGTTGAGGGACTGAGCCCTCAATCTGTGGCTCTGATGCTATCTCCAGGTAAGCAGTGCCAGCACTGAATCAGAGGACACCGAGCTGGTGTCTGCTGCAGAACTGATTGCTTGCTTAGTAGTAGGGAGAACTTCCCCCTTAATTTGGTCCCAGAAGTGTTTTGTGTTGGTGGTGACATCAGAGCAGAGGAAACACAGTTTGTGTGTTTCCTGCTTTCAGAGCTGGTGAATAAATATTGCATATACTTACGGTGTACAATGTGATGTTTTGATATATGTATACGTTGTGAAATTATTAAATCAAGTTAATTAACACATCTATTGCCTTGCATACTTATCATTTTTTATTGGTAAGAATTACACCTCAGTTTTTAAAGAAAAAGAAAGATAAGAGAGCCTATAAAGAGTTAAAGTTTGGAGAACTATCTAAAAAACACTGGGCCGGGCGGGGTGGCTCACACCTGTAATCCCAGCACTTTGGGAGGCCGAGGCGGGTGTATCACGAGGTCAGGAGTTCGAGACCAGCCTGGCCAACAGGGAGAAATCCTGTCTCTACTAAAGATACAAAAAATTAGCCAGGCATGGTGGCACGTGCCTGTAATCCCAGCTACTTGGGAGGCTGAGGCAGCAGAATTGCCTGAACCCAGGAGGCAGAGGTTGCAGTGAGCTGAGATTGCACCATTGCACTCCAGTCTGGGCGACAAGGCGAGACTCTGTCTCAAAAAAAAGGGCTGGGTGCAGTGGCTCACACCTGTAATCCCAGCACTTTGGGAGGCCAAGGTGGGCAGATCACTTAGGTTGGGAGTTCGAGACCAGCCTGACCAACGTGGAGAAACCCTGTCTTTACTAAAAACACAAAATTAGCCAGGCATGATAGTTCATGCCTGTAATCCCAGCTACCTGGGAGGCTGAGGCTGAGAATTGCTTGAACCCGGGAGACAGAGAGGTTGGGGTAAGCTGAGATCACGCCATCGCACACCAGCCTGGGCAACAAGAGCAAAACTCCATCTCAAGCAGACAAGAATTAGAGCCTAGCTCTGCATGGCCTTGTCCTGTGGTCTTCAGCAAGTCACGTATGTCCCTGCCTCCAGTTTTCTAGTCTGTAAAATGGGATAATAGGAGTACACACCCTCAAAGGTGGCTGAGCAGAGCAAAGTAGAGATGATGCTCTCTAAGCACTCTGGGTCCTGGACCTCATACCTAGTACATAGTTAATAAAATGCTAGTTACTAATATTACATATTTATCTTAAACATTTAGGAGGTTGCTCATGGCTGGTGAGTCACATATTGTTCTTCCCTTAGGGAGGGGTCAGAGACTCTGAAATAAGAAACTCAGGTAAGTTGATTATAAATTATGTTAACCGTTTGTGGCTTGTGTGAATTTCTCATTTATGTATTGTGCACTCTGGCTCATCCTACCAATTTACAAACCACTTACCGGAATACATAAAGCCAAAACGAGAAAATATAAATGTTCTATTTCTTAAAATAAAACAGAAGAAATACGTTTGAATAGAAGATTAAGACCAGAATGGACAATAGAATGCAGTCTGCTGCTGGCCAGTGCCTGTCACACCTGCACCGAGAACTGCAGAGGGCTGGGCCCTGTGGAACGTCAAACCCTCCCCTACTCCAGGGGCAGCGTTTCTACGGCCTCCGTTCTCCAGAAGAGAATTTCTTCGTCAACTTCTCTTAGCATTTAATGAAGAGTTTTGAAATTTCCAGCCTATTTGAGTTGTGCTAAGAGGTACCTAGAAAAGGGAATTTGTTTTCACTTGGGTAAAATCATAAAGGCATGAGGTGGGGGGTGCCCCACTCTCACCTCTGGAAGGAGCTTATGATTTTATTTATCTTGAAAGTGAAAAACCTGTTGAGGACCTAAATGTTCATCACTTTCCAAAGATGCTTTTTTTAGTGCTACAGTTCCCAGCTATTTTAAAGACACATTTCCCATCATATTCTCAATGCTCTTCTATTCACACCCAGACACTTTCCTCTCACATGGGACCTCCTTCCTCTTCTTCTTTCTTCCTCTTTTTTTTTTCTTGAGATGGAGTTTTGCTCCTGTAGCCTAGGCTGGAGTGCAGTGGCACGATCTTGGCTCACTGCAACCTCCACCTCCTGGGTTCAAGACGTTCTCCTGCCTCAGCCTCCTGAGCAGCTGGGATTACAGGTGCTTACCACCACACCGGCTAATTTCTGTATTTTTGGTAGAGATGGGGTTTCACCATTTTGGTCAGGCTGGTCTCGAACTCCTGATCTCAAGTGATCTGCCTGCCTTGGCTTCCCAAAGTGCTGGGATTACAGGTGTGAGCCACCATTCCTGGCGGCTTCTTCTTCTTCTTCTTTTTTCTACTTCTTCTTCTTCTTCTTCTTCTTCTTCTTCTTCTTCTTCTTCTTCTTCTTCTTCTTCTCCTTCTCCTTCTCCTTCTTCTCCTTCTTCCTTCTTCCTTCTTCTTTCTTCTTCTTCTCCCTTCTTCTCCCTTCCCTTCTTTCTTCCTTTCTTCCTGCTGTATCTATCATTTATATTTTCTGTCTTTCTCCTTCTCCCTGGTCTACATGAGACAGTAAAAATCAGACTGCAAAAGTAGCAGTCAGCCACTGTCCATCAGGAGGTGGATGCATAACAGCACAGGTGGAACCAGCTGTGCGGGGTACCGAGAGGAATATTTTACCCCAGGGCGCACTGCAGCTGTGAAGCATCACAACCCTTACTCACATCCAGTGACTTACTCACTTGCAGTGATTTAGCCAATGAAAAATTTCATTCTCTAAAATCACAGACTATTACAAATTCGCTGTTCGATTCTAAATCAGTAAGAAGGAAATATCCCAATCTTGTCTGGAAACTCTAAGTGACTTTGACCTAGAGAAGTAGCCTACAATTCCAACTGGGGTACAGACAAGGGGTTTCTGAATACAACATTCCATGTTCATTTTAACTTTGTAGTTTCCAAGGAAACGGAATCTATTTCAGTTTCAAGCAGCCGGTGACCCCTTTACGAACAGCCCTGCTTTCTTTTGAGTCTTTTAAAATTCTTTCATTTAAATTTCACCAAAAATCCACACTTTCCCCCAATACTATAATGACATTTCCCCCAATACTGTAATGACATTTCCTTTGTTTGGTGAGAAGCTCCTCAGCTCCCTGGTATACAGCCTCCCATTTTGCAACAAACTGATAAACCTGACTTCGTGGGACTATACATTTGCTTCTGCACTCTTGGTTGATTGGACTAGGGTACAAGTGACTCTCCAGACCCCTCTCCATGCTAATAGCCTAGTGGCCCTTTTTCCATCAATTCTATTCCTCCTCGTGATCTATCTTCTCAGGAAGTCTCTGCCCATTTCCATGCACAGTCACTCCCAAGGCAAAACCTCAGTCCTACTGACAATCCAACACCAACCATGACTACGGCCAGGGAAATGAGCATGATGGCCTGGGGCTGTAAATGTCCACTCAGTTTGATCACATGTGTGGGTGTGTGGCTCACGCTAACTGTGTTTGTGCCCGTGGACACCGGGTCCATTTCCTGGGAGGTGCTGCTAGTTGGCTCACGGGTGGATCCTGTGGTGGTCCTGATGCGGGGGGCTGAGGTGGTAGATGATGCTCCCATAGTGGATGTACCCAGGTCAGAGGTGTTTGAGACTATTCCAGTCACAAGACAACTGCAGCAGAAGCCATGGAGTCCATTCCAGGGGCCATGGTGACAGAGCTGGGGGCAGTAGGACTGGTTCCAGGGTTCACACAACACGATGCATTCATAGCAGAGATAATTAAAGGGGAGTGGGAGCGTTTAGAGCAGAGGGGGTGAATCTAACATGCCTATGGTGAGAGTAGCTCAGGAGAGGGGTGGTGGGGGAGGAGAAATGCTAGAAAGCCATTCCCCTGTGGCTGTGTCCTCACAATAGAGGTGGGTGTCATACAGAGGAGGAGGTAGAATGTGTTGCCTGGCAGGATTGGTGATAGAGGAAGCAGAAAATTGAGGAAACGTGACCGTCATGGGTACGGAAGTGGAAGATCTATTTGACTTCAGAAGCGGCCACCCAAATAGAAGAGGGCAGGCTGATAACCAAAGCGGCAGGCCCTGCTTCTCTTGTGACTGTGATCACTGGGCGTAAGGAGGGAGCTGGAGGAGGAGATGACAGAATTGGATTCACTCATGGGCATGCCAGTGGCCATGGCTGGGACAGAGGTGACATCATCTACCACACTGTGGTGGCCAGCAAAGGTGGGGTGAGTGTTCCTGGGCAGATGTGGGAGGACCTGACCCAAGTGGAGAAGCTGCTCACAGGGACAGGAGGGGGGGGGCTCAGACAGGTGTGAGCGAGAATCAACACAGCAGAGGCAGTGGTGGCAGCTTAGGTAGCGATGGGTGTGCCTAGGTCAGAAGTGGTTAAAATAGGGTCACAAACAGCACCAGTCACCAGAATAGAGGTGAGTGTGCTCAGAACCAAGAGGATAGAATCAGATGCAACCAGCTTGCTGATGGCAAGTGCCAGAGAACGAACACAATTTTTTGGTCTTAGACCGGAGCAAGGCGATATGATTTGGATTTGTGTCCCTGTCCAAGTCTCATGTCAAATTGTAATCTCCAATGTTGGAAGAGAGGTGTATTAGTCAGGGTCCTCTACAGCAACAGAACTGACGGACTATATATAAAGGGGAGTTTATTAAATATTAACTCACACGATCACAAGGCCCCACAATAGGCCGTTTGCAGGCTGAGGAGCAAGGAGAGCCAGTCGGAGTTAATCTCCTTTGGTAACACCCTCACAGACACACCCAGGATCAATACTTTGTATCCTTCAGTCCAATCAAGTTGACACTCAGTATTAACAATCACAAGTCCACTGCTTGTCAACTTGAACCCATGCGCATCTCCTGAGATCATACAGAATCTTCAAATAAAGACAATAATAAGGTCATAAGTACACCTAATATAATACAGCTATCCTTCATACAACCGGAAACGCACCAATCCTCAACCCATATACGTAAAGTTGACAATACTTAAATGCTGATGTGAAGTCAATAAATCTTATGCCACATAATGAAGGAGAAAGGAAATGAAATGAAGATATTTTCTCAGTACAAGTGTATACATGTACAAACGTGTTTTTAACAAAAGGAGGAGGAAATACTCATGACAGTTACAGTGCTTTTTCTGCAGCTGGTCACTTGGTCGTAGCTGGTATAGATGGCTACCTTCTTCTACAACCCATTCTGTATTCCCTTTGCCTTTAGCAAGCATCTCAGCAGGTCATGGTTTTTTCCTGGTGGAGTGACCCAAACTTTCATTCCTGAAAGGTCTGGGTCATTTGTAGTCCTGGTCATTTGTAGTCCTGCCTGGATTGGGCTGTTGTAGTTTCCCATTGACCTTAATCACACAGCATGATAATGCTAAGAGATGCCCTAAAGGATCTCAAGTATTCCATGCATACATTTCCTTACCTTCGTTGTGGAGTAGTAGACTGATTTCTTCAGAATAGTCTGGGTCAATCACGACAGCCAACACTGTAACTCCCTTCTTAGCCTATTGACATAAAGGTAGAAGGAGCCCAAAGTGTCCAGGTGACAATTTTAACTTCCAGTTTAATGGAATCATTGTTGTGTCTCCTGGTGGCAGCATTCCTCCCTCTGGAACTAAGACCTCTAGGCCAGCAGAATGTAATGTCTCAGGAACAGGAAGCAAAAATTTTGCTAGTGGATCACTAGAGGTTATGGTGAGTGGTGCCACTTCCACTTCCACCCCTTGATTCCTGGACCCATGAATGCTGGCTATGGGAGAAACAGTACCATACATTGGACACTGATTCAGAGCATACACAGCCTTCTAGAGAATTTTGCCCCAGCCCTGCAAAGTATTGTCACCTAGTTGATGTTTTAATTGTGACTTCAAAAGGCCATTCCACCGTTCTATCAATCCAGCTGCTTTAGGATAATGGGGAACACAGTCAGACCAGTAAATTCCATTAACATGAGCCCACTGCCACACTTCTTTAGCTGTAAAGTGAGTGCCTTGGTCAGAGGCAATGCTGTGTGGAATACCATGATGGTGGATAAGGCATTCTGTGAGTCCACAGATGGTAGTCTTGGCAGAAACATTGCATGCAGGATAGGCAAACCCATATCCGGAGTAAGCGTCTATTCCAGAGAGGACAAACCTCTGCCCTTTCCATGATAAAAGAGGTCCAGCCAGTAATCAGCTGGCTGATCACCCTGAGGAATGGTGCCATATTGGGAGCTCAGTGTTGGTCTCTGCTGCTGGCAAATTGGGCATTCAGCGGTGGCGATAGCCAGGTCAGCCTTGGTGAATGGAAGTCCATGTTGCTGAATCCATACATAACCTCCATCCCTGACACCATGGCCACTTAGTTCACGGGCCCACTGGGCGATGACAAGGTTGGCTGGGGAAAGAGACTGAATGGTATCCACAGAATGGGTCATCCTACCAACTTGGTTATTAAAATTCTCCTCTGCCGAGGTCATCCGTTGGTGAGCACTCACATGAGATACAAATATCTTCGCAGTTTTTGACCACTCAGAGAGGTCCATCCATATACCTCTTTCCCAAATTTATTTGTCACCAATTTTCCAATTATGCTTCTTCTAAGTCCCTGACCATCCAGTCAAATCCCCTACTGATTATGCATCAGTATATAATCACACATCTGACCATTCTCCTTCTATGCAAAGTGCAGAACCAAGTGCACTGCTTGAAGTTCTGCCCACTGAAAATATTTCCCTCCACCGCTGTCCTTCAGGGATGTCCTAGAGAGGGGCTGTAGTGCTGCAACTGTTCACTTTCGGGTGGTGCCTCCATATCGTGCAGAACCATCTGTGAACTAGGCCCTAGTCTTCTCTTCCTCTGTCAGCTTATCATAGGGAACTCCCCATGAGGTCATCAGTACAGGCTGGGGAAGAGAAAGCAGGGTGGCAGGAGTGGAGACCATGGACATTTGAGCCACTTCCTCATGTAACTTACTTGTGCCTTCAGCACCTGTTCGAGCCCGGTCATGTGTATACCACTTCCATTTGATGACAGAATGCTGCCGTAAGCCAACCCACTTTATAGCCAGATGGATCAGAAAACACCAGTTCATGATAGGTAGTTCAGGTCACATGGTGACTTCATGACCCATAGTCAAATATTCAGTTTCCACCAAAGCCCAGTAATAGGCCAACAGCTGTCTCTCAAAAGGAGAGTAGTCATCTGCAGAAGATGGCAGGGCCTTGTTCCAAAATCCTAGAGGCCTCTGCTGTGATTCACTCATAGGGGCCTGCCAAAGGCTCCAAACAGCATCCCTATCTGCCACTGACACCTCAAGCACCATTGGATCTGCTGGGTCATATGGCCCAAGTGGCAGAGCAGCTTGCATAGCAGCCTGGACATGTTGCAGAGCCTTCTCCTGTTCTGGATCCCACTCAAAACTGTCAGCCTTTCGGGTGACTCAATAAATGAGCTGGAGTAACACACCCAAATGTGGAATGTGTTGCCTCCAAAATCCCAGTAAGCCCACTAGGAGTTGTGCTTCTTTCTTGGTTGTAGGAGGGGCCAAATGTAGCAACTTCTTCACCTTAGAAGGGATATCTCAACAGGTCCCACACCACTGGACCCCTAGAAATTTTACTGAGGTAGAAGATCCCTGAATTTTAGTCAGATTTATTTCCCATCCTCTGGCACACAAATATCTCACCAAGAAGTCCAGTGTGTTTGTTACTTCTTGCTCACTGGACCCAATCAGTATAATATCCTCAACATAATGGACTAGTATGATATCTTGCAGAAGCAAAAAGTGATCAAGCTCTCTCTGAATAAGACTATGACACAAAGCCAGAGAGTTGATATACCGCTGAGGTAGGACAGTCAAGGTGTATTGCTGGCCTTGCCAACTGAAGGCAAATTACTTCTGGTGGCCCTATGGACAGGAATGGAGAAAAAGGCATTTGCCAAGTCAATGACTGCATACCAGGTAGCAGGAGATGAGTTAATTTGCTCAAGCAATGAAACAACATCTGGTACAGCAGCTGCAATTGGAGTCACCACTTGGTTAAGCTTACGATAATCCGCTGTCATTCTCCAAGATTCATCTGTCTTCTGCATAGGCCAAATGGGAGAACTGAACGGGGATATGGTGGGAATCACCACCCCAGTGTCTTCCAAGTCTCTGATGGTGGCACTAATCTCCACAGTCCCTCCAGGGATGTGATGATGATGATTATTATTTTACTATTTTTCTAGGTAGAGGCCGCTATAATGGCTTCCATTTGGCCTTTCCCATCATAGTAACCCTCACCCTACCAGTCATGGAGCCAATGTGGGGCTTCTGCCGGCTGCTAAGTATACGCCAATTATGCATTCTGGCACTGGGGAAATGATCACAGGATGAATCCAGAGACCCACTGGACCAACTGTAAGTCAGACCTCGGCTAAAACTCCATTAATTACTTGATCCCCATAAGCCCCTACTGTTTTTTGTTTTGTTTTGTTTTGTTTTTTGTTTTTTGTTTTTTTTTTGAGACAGAGTCTCGCTCTGTTGCCCAGACTGGAGTGCAGTGGCATGATCTCAGCTCACTACAAGCTCCACCTCCCGGGTTCAAGTGATTCTCCTGCCTCAGCCTCCCAAGTAGCTGGGACTATAGGCGCACACCACCATACCCAGCTAATTTTTCTATTTTTAGTAGAGAGAGGGTCTCACTATGTTGGCCAGGCTGGTCTTGAACTCCTGACCTTGTGATCTACCCACCTTGGCCTTCCAAAATGCTGGGATTACAGGTATGAGCCATCACACTCGGCCTCATAAGCCCATACTTTAACTGGAGGGCCACAATGACATTTTGGGTCTCCTGGAATCAACATCGGCTCAGAGCCAGTGTCCAGTAGTCCTCAAAATGTCTAATCATTTCCCTTTCCCCAATACACAGTTACCCTGGTAAAAGGCCAGAGGTCTTCTTGGGGAAGGATGGGAGAAAGATTCACTGCATAAATTGTTGGTAATGTAGTGGGGTCCTTCCTCAAGGGGACCCAGCCTCCTATTCATTCAAGGGGATCTGGGTCTGTGAACTGGCTCAAGTCTGGAAATCGGTTGAGGGGCTGAGATTCTCTGTTTTCAGAATTCAAATTAGTCTTTGGTCCATTTGACCTAGAAGTTCTCTGCTTGTATAAATTAAGTAGGAATGCAGTAGGCTTCCTATCAGTTTCACTTCTAGGAACACAATGATTAATTAGCCAATGCCAGAGCTCTACATGAGTCAGACTATTCTGATTGCCACTTTACCTCTGCTGTCCATTATGTCACCTACGCCCACCTCGCCTTTGATGGTTGAGTGCTGCTACTTGGCTCCTGCCACCTCTGGATCCAATTATTCCCATTGTATTTAAATTTTGCAGTTGACTGACTGTGGTTCCCACTGTTAGATCTGACATACAGAGAAGAGAAATTACAGGACTTTTCAGAGATGCAGGTGCTGCCCTCACAAATCTATTTCGCAAAACATGGTCAAGGGTATATCTTCTGGACCCTCCCAGCTGGGATGAGTAGGTCTAAACTGACTACTCCACCCCACCATCCCAATCTTCCTAAGCCTTTGGATCCCTTCCTCTACATTAAACCAAGGGAGATCAGGCGTTTCCAGCTTGCTCACAATGGGCCATCTTTTAATCCATATTTTAGCTAACTAAGCAAATAAACTATTAGAACCCTTTTGAACTCCCCAAGCTACAACATTAAATGTAGAGTCCTTATTTAGTGGGACCAAATCAATAAATTCAGCCTGATCTAACTCTATGATCCTTCCACCATTATCCCACACCCTTCATATCCATTCTAATGCCTGTTCTCCAGATTTCTGTTTATATAAATTAGAAAATTCAAGCAATTCTTTTCGAGTGCATCTCCTCATGGGTCACACTCTCAACCTCGCCTCTAGGAGCCCTCCAGGAAATGATACCTAACAGTGTACAGGCTTGACTTGAGACAGGGCAGAGATGATAGAAACAGGTGAAGAGCTGGTAGTTGCCATCGGAATTAAAATGTGTGTGATCAGAGAAGACACACATATTTAGTACCTGACACAACTGTGTTGATGATGGTCTGAGTAGAAATGTCAGTGACCTTGGTGGGCACAAAAGTGGTAGAGACAGTGGTGGAGGTTGCAGTGGCCCCAGAGGCTGTGGTAAAGGCCAAGAAGGGCGATGAGGCCAAAGCGAAGGCTGTGGAGGTCACAGATACTGCCATGGATGGCGTGGTGGTCTTAGAGCCTGTGGTGGAAGCCATGCTGCTTCCAGACCCTGAAGTGACCTCAGAGGCTGTGCTCGCAGCCATGTTGCTTGTGGATACTGTAGTGGAGGCTGTGGTGGTCTCAGAGTCTGTGGAGGAGGCCGCTGTGGGCACAGATACTATTATGCAGGCAGTAGGGGTCTCAGAATCTGTGAGGGAAGCCGTGGAGGTTTCAGTGGCTGTGGTGGTCTCAGATCTTGTAGTGGAGGCTGTGGTGGTCTCATAGCCCATCATGGACAAAAATCCTGCAGTGTTCTCAGAGGTTATTGTGGAGGTTGTTGTGGGCACAGACACTATTGTGGAGGTAGCGGGGGTCTCAGAGGCTGAGATGGCCTCAAAGGCCATAGTGGAGGCTAGGATGTGGTGGACACAAATATTTTGAAAGAGGATGTGGTGATGTCAGAGGCTGTGGAGAAGGCCTCAGTAGTTTCAGAGGCTGAGGTGGGAGCTATGGTAGGCACAGAGGTTATCATTCAGACTGTGGGAATCTCAGAATCTTTGCTAGAGGCCAATGTGGTCACAGACTGCAGTGGTTCCTGAGGCTGTGATGGAAGCCAGAGTGATCTCAGAGCCTGTGGCGGTTTCAGGGGCTTTGATAAAGACTGCAGTAGGCACAGATGTTATCTTGGAGAGAGTGGTGCTCTTGGAGGCTATGGTAGAGTCCATGGTGGGCACAGACTTGGTCACGGAGTCTATGGTGTTCTGATAGAGTGTGGTGGAGGCTGTGGTGGACACAGACACTGTAGTGGTCTCAGCAGGCATTATGGTGACTGTGGAGAATCCAGACTGTGGTTGTCACAGGAGCTTGGTGGAGACCATAGCGGTCTCAGAGCCTGTGGTCATGGCTGTAGTCGCTTCAGTGGCAGAGGTGGAGGCTGTGGTGGTCTCAGAGCCTGTGCTGCTCTCAGAAGCTGTAGCGAAGGCTGTGGTGGGCACAGATGATACTGTGTAGCGTCTGGTGTTCTCGGAGCCCGTGGTAGAGGTTGTGGTGGGCACAGATGCTGTGGTAGTCTCAGCAGGTGTTGGAGTGGCTGTAGAGGGCACAGACTCTACAGTTGTCCCAGAGGCTTTTATGGAGATTGTAGCGGTCTCAGAGTCTGCAGTGGGGGGAGGCTGTGGGGGTCTCAGAGCCTGCAGTGATTTTAGAGGCTGTGGTGAAGACTGTGGTGGGCAGAGATGTTATTGTAGAGGTCATGGTGGTCTTGGAGGCTGTGGTCATGGTGTTACAGGCTGTGTTGGGAGCTCTGGAGGGGTAGATGGTATCACGGATGGTGTGTTGTTCTTAGGGACTGTGGTGGACACAGATGCTGTGGTGGTGTCAGTAGGTGTTTTGGTGGCTGTGTGGGGCACAGACTCTGCAGTTATCACGGAGGTTTGAGTGGAGACTGTGGTGTCCTCAGAGGCTGTGATGGCAGCAATGGTAGTTTCAGACATGGTGGCCTCACAGGCTGTTTTGTTCTTAGAGCCTGAGGTAGAAGCTGTGGTGGGCACAGATGTTACTGTGAAGATGTGGTGGTGTTAGAGACCGTGGTGAAGTCCAGGGTGGTCTCAAGGGCTGGGATAGAAGCTGTCACTGGCTCAGACACTGCAGTGGAGAGCCTGATGGTCTCATAAGCTGTGGAGGAGACTGGGATGGTTGCAGAGCTCATGGTGATCTCAGAGGCTGTGCTGGAGGCTGTGGCTGACACAGACATTGTAGATGACGTGACGATCTTAGAGGCTGTGCCGGAGGCTGTGCTGCTCTCAGAGCTGGTAGTAGAGGCCACAGTGGCACAGATGCTGTGGTGGAGGGTGTGGTAACCTCAGAGGCTGCAACAATAGTTGTGGTGGCTTCTGAGCCTATGGAGGTCACAGAGTGCACGGTGGAGGTGGTGATGATCTCAGAGGTCGAGGTACTGTCAGAGCCTGTGGTTGAACCCATTGTGGACACAGACTCCACCATGGTCTCAAAGGCTATGGTGTGCCCTGGGGGTATAGTCCTTCCTGAAAAATGTCAATTTTTAGTCAAATATGACACCTACCTTTATATTTTTGATATTTAATTAGGAGCATCCTGCATATCTCTTTCTTGCTTCCTTTAAATCAGCAGAACTACTGGTGTCGTTATCTTTTATTTGGAATCATGTATTTTAGAGGTGCAGCATTTGCAGTTTTCTCTGGCAGCTAAGGGCCTGGTTGCTGATTCAGCTATGCTTCTGTAGTGGATGAGTCATTTGATCAATCTGCTTGGCACTTTGTCCTTTCTGCCACAATGTTTTTTGGCACTGTACTTGCCTGGGTGAAATGAAACCTAATCTATGTTAAGGAGGCTCCACATTATCTCTGTGTGTGTCATAACACTAAGGATAATTGGGTCTCATCAGATTAGGGGAAAGTGCGTTGTCTGAAAACCTCATCCAGGGCCTGGCACAGTGACTCACACCTGTAATCCCAACACTTTGGGAGGCCGAGGCGGGCAGATCACCTGAGTTTGGGAGTTCGAGACCAGCCTGACCAACATGGAGAAACCCCGTCTCTACTAAAAATACAAAATTAGCCAAGTGTGGTGGTGCATGCCTGTAATCCCAGCTACTTAGGAGGCTGAGGCAGGAGAATCGCTTGAACCTGGGAGGCAGAGGTTGCAGTGAGCCGAGATCACGCCATTGCACTCCAGCCTGGGCAACAAGAGCAAAACTCCATCTCAAAAAAAAAAAAAGAAAGAAAGAAAGAAAACTTCATCCAGGTCATCTGGACTGATCAGAAGAATCCCCTTGTCTGGGTGGAAGTGACAAGGAGGTCATAGGAGGACAGCTTGAGCAGAGACACTCTGGTGCAAGCCCCCCATCACTCTTTGGGACGTTCAGCACATGATCCCTGCCTGAGGAGAGCCTGCAGGTTCTCACGTACCATCCCAGGGCTCCGGGGTGTAAAATTCACAGGAGGCCAGATTTTGTCCAGGCTCTTCAGGTGGTCAAGGTTGATGAGTTGATGAGTTAAGCAGTTTGTAAAGAGACACAAGGAAATACTAGGGGGAAAAGTCTTTGAGAAGATTTTTTTTTCTTTCCTTTCACTTTCTCTTTCTTTCTTTCTTTCTTTTTTCTTTCCTTCTTTCTTTCTCTTCCTTCCTACCTTCTTTCCTTCCTTCCTTCTTCCTTTCTTTCTTCCTTCCTTCCTTCCTGTCTTTCTTACTTTCATTTACTTACTTTTCTAGTATAAAGTACTAGATCAAGTGGTAGCACTGGGAAGGGATTAGAGAAGAACCTGGGGGATTAGTCTTGGTTTCTCTCTAATATACACTCTCTGCATCCAGGCCTCCTCAATCATTTATTCAAACATATTCCTTAAGAACTTTCTATGAACCACATGATGTGCCAGGCATGGGACACAGTGACTGAAAAGTGGATACAGAGCTTATATTCAAATAAGGGAGACAAACCATGAATAAGTAAACAGATGATGTCCAAAATGAAAAACCTATGCATAGCTGACTGGGACTCTTTCAGGGGCCAAAAGGAAAAGTCTCTCCCATCCTCCATGCAGGACCATGTGCAGGACCAAAAGAGAAATGAGAGGCCTAAAGCAAAGAAATACCTGCAGACTGATTTTTTAAAGTGGAAGCCGTATTGTGACAGTGCCCTTCTCAATATGGAAAAGCAGCGTTTCCGAGCAAGTTGCCACAATGTTTTCCTGGTTTTTTTTTTTTGAAATGGAGTTTCACTCTTGTTGCCCAGGCTGGAGTGCAGTGGTGCAATCTTGGCTCACTGCAGCCTCCGCCTCCTGGGTTTGAGTGATTCTCCTGCCTCAGCCTCCTGAGTAGCTGGGGCTACAGGTACACGTCACCATGCCAGGCTAATTTTTATATTTTTAGTAGAGATGGGGTTTCACCATGTTAGCCAGGCTGGTCTTGAACTCCTGACCTCAGGTGATCCGCCCACCTCAGCCTCCCAAAGTGCTGGGATTACAAGCATGAGCCACCACACCCAACCTAGTTGGCACAGTGTTGAAGGAAATACAGAAACCACCATCCTGTGATGAATCTAAAAAACAGCAGCCCTGACACAGCAACCTCAGAGGCACTGGAGCAAGCTGGAAAGCTCAGAGAAAATGTAGACCCAGAAAAGGCTGTACAATTATACCAACAAACAGCAATGCATTTAAAATGTGGAATGCCTCAACACGCGGCTGAATTGTTAGGAAAAGCCTCAGGAGTTCTAGTATAAGGATGCAAGATTGATGGGACAGCACTCTCTATTTAGAAATAAAAATATTTATAAGGAAACAGTTACCCAACTGTAAGAAAATAGCTGCTCAAGTATTAGCTCCTCTACATAGCAGTGACTGTGTGGCTGGGAAAGCTGTGTCAGGAGAGCTCCAGCACAGCGGGAGTCCATGGAAGTGGCGGCTGAGCTGTTCTAGAACAGCTTCCAGAAGGGTTTGCCCAGCAAGACCAAGCTACGCATCAGAGGTCAGCAACTCTCCACTTTTCAAGTACATGAGCAATGATTACGCTACACTCAGCGTGAGTTCAGTAGTTCTGGGACACAGAATCAGGAAGAAATCACCAGGGATGATTGTACAACCACATGAATGTAATGATACTAAACTTTACTCTTATAAATGGTTAAAATGGTGTATTGTATGTTGTGTGTATTTTATCATGATTAAGAAAATAAGAAGAAGGAGAAGGAGAAAGCAGAGGAGGGAGAGAGAAGAGGAAGAGGAAGAAGAATCAGAAGAAAAAGGAGGAGGAGAAGAGGAGGAGGAAGAAGGGAAAATCAGCAGCTACCCTGGCCAAGTCTAGTGGCATCAACTTTGTGGCTGTTGCTCAGGAAAACAAATATTTGGGATTGTGCAAGTATTTTGCTGTGCAAAAAGGAAAGGAAAAATCTGACATGGCATTTCATGGACGTGGAGCTTGTTTAAGAGTACTCCACACTTCATTGCATCCATGGTTTTGAATGCTAATAAAGACTCTAAGGTTGGGCATGGTGGCTCATGTCTGTAATCCCAGCACTTTGGAAGGCTGAAGTGGGTGGATCACCTGAGGTCAGAAGTTCAAGACCAGCCTGACCAACATGGTGAAACCCGTCTCTACTAAAAATACAAAAAATTAGCCAGGCGTGGTGGTGCGTGCCTGTAATCCCAGCTACTCGGGAGGCTGAGGCAGAAGAATTGCCTGAACCCAGGAGGCAGAGGTTACAGTGAGCCAAGATCACGCCACTGCACTCCAGCCTGGGCAACAGAACAAGACTCAGTCTCAAAAAAAAAAAAAAAAAGACTCTAATTTTTAGTTATCAGTTCTCCAAATAACCTATCTGTGTCTGCTACCTGGAAAACATTTTTTTTCTTTCCATACGAGCTTTCCTAAAACATAAGCAGGAGTTAACAGTAAATGCACTGTCAAGTTTTCAAACAGTTTATTTTAAAACTTATGAGCCAAATTCTAGATAAATTATGTTTTAAACAAATGAAACAATAGGTATGGACATTCTTTTCTCTTGGGTCATGTAACTTACAAAATTTCCTTTGCATTTTATTTTATGATTACTGCTAAAATTAAGTTTACTGATTTTTAAAAATTAGAATTAAAAAAAAAATTTAGTTTTGTTTTGAAAAGAAAATGTATCCCTCCATGATCTTGGATACTGTCTTAGTCAGCTTGGACTGCTATAGCAAATACCACAGACTGTGTGTCTTAAACAATGGTAATTTGTTTTCTCACAGTTCTGGAGGCTGTAAAGTCCAAGATTAAGGTACTGGACAACTCGGTTCCTTGTCAGGGCTCCTTTCTGGGTTGCAGATGACTGCCTTCTTGCTGTGTCCTCACATAGTGAAGACAGAAAGAACTCTCTTTCTCCTTTGATAAGACCACAGTTCCATTGAATTAGGGCACCACTCTTTTGACCCCATTAACTTTAATTACTTCCTAAAGACCCTATCTTCAGATACAGTCACATTGATGATTAAGATTTCAACATACGAGCTGGGCACTGTGGCTCATGCCTATAATCCCAGCACTTTGGGAAGCCAAGGCAGGAGGATCACTTGGTCTCAGGGGTTCAAGACCAGCCTGGGCAACATAGTGAGACATGGTCTCTACTAAAATTTAAAACAAAAAAAAAATTAGCTGGACATGGTGGCAACCTCTGGGAGGGGTGAGTGCTGAGATGAGAGGATCGCTTGAGCCTGGGAGATCAAGGCTGCAGTGAGCTATGATTGCGCCACTACACTCCAGCTTAGATGACAGAGCAAGCCCCTGTCTCAAAAAAAAAAGTAGAAAAAAGACTTAAACGTATTTAGTGGGGACACTGTTCAGTTCATAGTAGATATATTTAAATTAGTAAGTCCTTTCAGAGGTGAAATTGGGACAGGAAGCTATTTTGAGCCTTACAATATTCTTTAGCTCAATAAAAGATGCAATTTAAGGTCTCATTTAAAAAAATCTATGAATTGCAATACAATATGGACACGATGTTTAAATCTGTACATTCTGTACATGCAAATACCAGGATAAAAAGCTAAAACTTAAAAGTCGTTTCCTCTGAAGAACAGGAATCAGACATGAAAAGGGGGAGCGTGCATCCTTGCTAGTTTTTGCAATAAGTCTATGGAACTATTGGACTCTATACATGGATTGCTCTGGTAAAACTTGCAGAAAAAATACATACACACAGAGAGTATGTGATAAGGACATGAAGATAGTGTTTGTAGGGGATTATTTCAAGAGGCTTGGTGATGAAGGGGAGCTTATGGGGGCAGGGCTGAAAAGATGTGGGTGGAGGTCTGTTAAGATGGCCGCCAGCAGAGCAGAGCTTTCCAAAGTGTGTCCCTGGACCACATCAGGAGTGCCTGAGGAACTTGGTAATTTTTTTTATTTTTTTATAGAGACAGTGTCCAGTGATGTTGCCCAGGCAGGTCTCTGACTCCTAGCTTTGGGCAATCCTCTCACCTTGTGTTCCAAAAGTGCTGGGATTACAGGCCTGAACCACTGCATCCAATGGACCTCTCCATTTTATTTATCTATTTATCTTTTTGAGACAGTGTCTCACTCTGTCAATCAGGCTGGGGTGCAGTGGCACGATCTCAGCTCACTGCAACCTCTGCCTCCCAGGTTCAAGTGATTCTCCTGCCTTAGCCTCCCGAGTAGCTGGGATTACAGGTGTGCTCCACCACGCCTGGTTAATTTTTGTATTTTTAGTAGATACAGGGTTTCGCTATGTTGTCCAGGCTGGTCTCAAACTCCTGACCTCGTGATCCACCCACCTATGCCTCCCAAAGTGCTAGGATCATAGGCGTGAGCCACGGTGCCAGGCCTTTTGGAATCTACTTTTTAAAAATACTCTCCTCTGGGTGCTTCCTGTGCATACCGCTTAGGGCTTATTTGGCTGGTGATGGGAAGGACCCTGTAGAGGAAGAAGTAAAAACTGGAAGGGGAAAAAGCCCATGAAGAAGGCAGGAGGGGTGGGATGTGGGAGCCAGAGCCACGGTGCACCAACACTCCGATGTTAGTGGGGGAGAATGGATGCTGATGACGGCAGCTTTTTAGACTTCATGGTGGGAAGACGAGGAGGGGACTGACAGCATTTTGCACACCTGTGCCTCTCTTTTATTATATGCCTTGTGTGATCTCTGCCTTTCCTAGTGAACTTTGAGCGTCTTGAAAGCAGGGGCTGTTGCTGCTTTGTTCACTAATGTATCTTCAAAACTAGCAGAGTAGATGCTCAAAAATGTTTGCCAGATGAACACATGAATGTCATGTTCAATATGACATGACATCCAAGTGAAGATATTATTGAAAAAAATCTGAAAATAAAGGACTGGTTTTCAGAGCCAAGGTAGCCGTATGAGTCTGGAAGTTGCCTCTTGTAGTAATAATTTGGGCCTTTTAAAATGAACAAGCTCACAGAGACGCAGGGAGGAGGAAAAGAACAGGATGTGCAAGGCAGTCTCCAGAACAGTGCCTGGGATAGAGCAGAGTGTGAGAGGTGGCAACGTGCTCACAGCCCTTCCTCTCGGCGCCTCCTCAGCCTCAGCGTCCACTCTGGCGGCGCTCGAGGAGCCCTTCAACTCGCCACAGCCCCTCTCTGGGCTGGCCGAGACTGGAGCTGCCTCCCTCTGCTTGCGGGGAAGCATGGAAGGACAGGCGCGGGCTGGCACCGGGGCTGCGCGCGGCGCGCTTCTAGGCCAGCGCGAGTTCCGGCGGGCGCGGGTAACGGCTGGACAGGCACTCAGAGTGGCCGGTCAGCCCTGCCGGCCCAGGGCAGTGAGCGGCTCACCACCCCGGTCAGCAGCTACAGAGGATGCGCCGGGTCTCCCAGCAGTGCCGGCCCACTGGCGCTGCGCTGGAGTTCTCGCCGAGCCTCAGCTGCCTCCCCGCGGGGTAGGGCTCGGGACCTGCAGCCCACCGTCCCCGAACCCCCCCACCCGTCCCTGCGGTGGGCTCCTGCGCGGCCCGAGCCTCCCCGATGAGCGCCGCCCCCTGCTCCACGGCGCTAGGTCCGGCCAACCATCCAGGACCTGAGAAACGCAAGTGCACGGCGCGGGATTAAGCCGGCAGCTCTTGCCCCGAGCACTCTGCGGTACCTACTAAATGAGGCCAGCTAGGTTGCTGAGTCTGGTGGGGACTTGGGGGAACTTTTATGTCTAGCTAAGGGATCGTAAACGCACCAATCAGCACTCTGCGTCTAGCTCAGGGTTTGTAAATACACCAATCAGCACTCTGTCAAAACGGACCAGTCAGCTCTCTGTAAAGTGGACCAATCAACTCTCTGTAAAATGGACCAATCAGTAGGATGTGGGTGGGGCCAGATAAGGGAATAAAAGCAGGCTGCCGGCGCTAACCAGTAGCAATACGTTCCGTCATTTTGTGTGCTGTGGGCGTTTTGTTTTTTCGTTGTGTGTAGTATTGTTGGTCACTCTCTGGGTGTATGCTGACTTTAAGAGCTGTAATATTCGCTGTTTAGCGGTCTGTAGCGTCGCTCCTAAAGCTTGACTGAGGCCACGAATCCACTGGGGAGAATGAAAAACTCCAGATACGCTGTTTTTATAGGCCATTAACACTTACCACGTGGGTCTGCAGCTTTGCTGCTGTCAGCGCAAGGCCACGAATCCACTGGGGAGAATGATAAAACTCCAGATACGCTGTTTTTTCGCTAACGCTCACCATGCAGGTTTGCAGCCTTGCTTCTGTCAGCGAGACCACGAACCTACCAACAGGAAAAAACCCGGACGCATGCAAACGTCTGTAGTGGAACAAATTTTGGAGAACAATTTTTAAGAACTGCGACACGTGCTGCGGGGGTTTGCAGCTTCATCCTCTAGGTCAGCAAGACCAAAAATCTATCAATTCCGCACGCGAGAGAACCCCGGCAACAGACATAAGAGAAAACACCACAAAGCAGTCTATTCAGTTTAGGGTTAGTTTCTGTTCTAATTAAACAACTTCCTCACTTTCTTTTTATGACATCCTACAGTGGAAGTGAAGGGGCTTTATAAATCTGCCTGACATTGGGTTGTAGTCGTTAGGCAGACAAACTTGAAACGTGGAGGAAACAGTGAAGGCAGTAAGAAGAGGAATCAGGTAAAGTGGCTAGGAAGACATGAATGCGGATTGAACTCTCCAGGTCTCCAGCCTGATATAAAACCCATACATAGTTCCTTCATCCCAGGATACCTGCTTGTCTCTATCCGGAGATTATGAAAGCCGGCTGAGGATCTTAATTTAGGCAGTATTTCTGTAAGTGATATATTCATTTGGCTTGGCTTTAGACTTGGAGCCTAGCTGTAGTAAGGATTTAAGGATGATGCTGAAATTAGAATTTTCAAGTTAGATACAAAGGATTTGTCGAACAGCCATTAAGCCCACGAAACGCAATGCAGCTGTTTGCGTTCATGCTTACAGCGGAGCATTGGAAGGAGAGGATGAAGATGGGTTTGTTGCAAAGTGAAGAGAGGGGGTCCAGAATCATGGTTAGTACTGACTTGCAGAAAGGGGTGAAAAAGTTCACCTTTGCTTGCATTTTGCTTTCGCTGAAAAAATGAGAAGAAGCAAACAATGGGACAGGAACCCTTGTCTCCTTCAGACTTGTGTCCTTCGTGTCCTCTCCAATTTACAATTCACTTACCAGTTAAGATTCCGAAGAGAAGCATCACCTGTATGCAGGAGGTGGGGGGTAATTTCCTTCACCTCATCTTGAAATAATCCACGTGGGAAGTTATCTAGAGTGCCTGGGTTCTAGAGCGGAGATGGGTTCCAGAGGGGGCCTTGATGCCTGGTGTCTCAATGGGACGTGAAATTGCAGAAAGAATTAAAAACTCGCCAGGAGCAGGATTCTGGGATGAGTAAGATCAGTTGGGGTAGGATCCAAGACAGTGAAGACTGGGAACGCTGGATTCCTGGTTTCTGAGGGTTGCTCCAACAATGTGTCTGGTTCAGTTTCTTTTCTCACTTGACCATAGCTGTGGCATTATAGTTGCCACCAGGCAGGGGAGGTCACAACTTCTGGACCCTCCCTCTCCAGGGAGGGACATCTTAAGGCCCTGACAACATGAGGGAAGAAGCAGGGAGCAGGAGAGAGAACAAGGGGATCAAATCTGTGAGAGGAGACGAGATCCACCCTACCAGCCACAGGTCAGCAGAAACCGGTTTTCTCTGGGGATGTCTCATTTCTGGGACAGAGGCCTTTGTAGGAGGCAGAGAGGAGAAAAATGGAGGTTACTGTGTCCCAAATCATTGGATCTTCTTGTGCCAGCACCTCTTCAGGGACAGCTGTGAGGGGAGGTTGCAGAGCCTGTGACTATCAGGCCAGTTAATGTGTGTCAGGGGACAGAGGCTGGCAGAAAAAAACCCTGCCCTGGGATACTGGCGGTGAGGCCAGAAGACGACTCTGGACGTTCAAGGGACTGGAAAGGGAGGCCTGGACTCTGAAAGAAGAGGCTGGACACACTCTCGCAAATCTAAATTATATTCTGTTCCTTAGGTGGTCCATATAACATCCCACCCATCCAGATTGGGGCTGCCTCCGTGTGAGAACCTGGCTCCACTGAGGAACAAAGTGAATGGAGAAAATAAAATAAGTCTTCTATTCCATAGGAGCCGTGTGGGTTTGAACAGGGCTCTTCTCTGAGCCTCGGTTTTCTCATCTGTGAAACGGCCTCCTAACTCGCAGGGTGATGGGAGGTTCACAGGTGCGATGTAAGTGAAAGCACATCACAAACGTGTGTCAGTTTTATGGCCAATGTCTCGGGGGTAGGAGCGACGCCCAGGCCTGTCAGTGCGGCCCGCCCCCCCCCCTCCCCCCCTCGGGAACTGAGCTGGGAGGAGGGGATTCGGCGCTGTCGGGCTGGGGCGCTGCGGGAGCAGCGGCCTCGAATCACAAATTTGCGCTGTCCGCGAGAGATCAGAAGCCGCCCGCAAAGTGGAACCCGGAAGAATGAGGGAGGACCGCAGTCTCGGGGAACCGGAGTCCCCTCTCCAACTCCACCGGGACAGAAGCTTCCGGCGCCCCGGCCGCCGCCTGCCCTCGGGGCACTCGCTCCCCCGGAGGTGTCCTCCCTGGGGGCTGAGAGAGCGCATTCTCTCGTGTCCTACTCATTAAGTAATTATCCCTAATGAGGGCCCAGTCCTGGAGCTTGTTGAAGGATTTCCACCTGGATTTCAAAGTGATAATTAGCGGGGAACGGAGAGGGGAGAGAAGTGGGAAGGAGACACCCGCCGCGCCCCAAGGCCCCCAGTCCGTATTTGCCGGGCGAAGAACCTCCCCATCCCCGTTTGACCCCTAGTGCTGCGTTTTGGTCTCTTGATAGGGGAGGGGTCTGTCCCGTTGGATGTTTAGGACTCTAGGGGCAGAGATGTTTTTACTTCGTTTTGTTTTTGAATTGGGGTCCAGGCTGAGTTTAGGGGTCTCTGCATCCCTCCCAGGGCAGAGAGAGACTCCTGTCCTGGCAGATACCACAAGCTGAGTCACCACCTGCTCAGACAACTAAAATCCAGGCGTCTTCCTCCTTTTCTCGAGGGCTCTCCAGCCCCTTCCGGAACCCAGGTGTCCCTCTACCTCCTTTCTCCAGGGGCCTAAATCTGGGTCCCTCTGGCACCTGGCATGCCCGCTCTCTGAGAGTCAAGCTTCAATCTTGCCCTTAGCAGAGTGGGTTTCTGGTGGGAGATTCAGTAATAAGGGCCTTCCCAGCCCAGCCAGGGCCAGATAGTTCAATGACATCAGTGTCAGGGTTGGGATTACTGACCATGATAGGTTTCCAGCTTTCAGCAAATGGGGATGCCCAAAGGAACAGATAGTGAGTGACCTGTGGCCCCACTGTTTGATTCTGGATGGAGTTACGTTTAGGAGCCTGGCAGCAAAGTGGGGCATCTTTTCTGTTAGTGATGATGCCATCTTCCTCTGGTAAGAGAGCCAAGGCTGCATGGGTGATGGGAAGTTTCTGTTGGGACTGACATCGGCACAGAATGGTTTTGGAGGAGGGCTGGGTCCTAACATAAATAGGGGGCATAGCAGATACTCACGGAGTTGGGCTTAATGATTAGGGTGTTGTTTATTCTGTATAGCACCTACCTTGTGACAACTCTTGTTAAATTATTTAATTTTAATTTTCCTATCTTTGTGTCTCAGGTGAGAACTATGTCTTATACTTCTTTATATCTTCAACAGAGTATATAATAGGTGCTTTAAAATACTTGCTTTTTAATTGACAGGTTTTTCTACTCATTTTGCCACCATGCGAATAAACCCGGCCTGCACTAAGGCTGGCTCTTATCTAAACCCAGAAAGGAGGCATTTTTGGAGCAATAGAAATTCAGCCTCCCCTTTCTTGACCCTCCATAGATTGCCAGTCCTGCCCTCCATCTCCTCCAGCTCCTCCTCTTCTGTAAGGTCTCAGCTGGAGCCAGGAACACCAGTCAGCACTTTCTCCCAATAGATAGTCTAATAACTATGATGCCCTTTATAAACATGTTATACTTTATTATAAAAAAGGTCAGTAGAAGGAAACTATTATCATCATTCTTCTTTTCCCCTCTGCCCAATCAGTAGTAAGGTGAAATGGCCATAAGGAGAGAGAGAGAAAATGTAGAAAACACATAGATGAAATGACTACAAGGAGGAAAATTGGAATCTGGGGTGAAGGTGGGAGGGGAGAGTATGGGGATGGTAGAGAAGATGGGTAACTTTTACGACATAAAGCCACAGCTGACTTTTGGTGGAAGAGACAGGAAAATAAATGCTGAGACACCATCAGGGAAAGTCTGGGATGGAGATCAGTGGGTGAGACTGCTGGCCAAACAAAAATCCCCTCCTTGTGTGTCCACCCACAACCCAGCAAGCCAAACCAACAGGGTGTCCACTGTAGACGTTTAGGAAAACTAAGGGATTTGGGAGGAAGAGGGGTCAACCATGTGGATGAGAGAGATTTGTGATTTCTTCTGAATTTTTTTTTCTCCAGGGCATGGAGAGAGTGGAGAAGGAAATAAATTCTTTTTTCTTCTTGGATCCGTTTTTTTTTTTGTTTGTTTTGTTTTTTTGGTTTTTTTATTAAGAAAATGGGGCGAAAGCAAGGGTCCTGAGAACTCAGAGATGAGCCTGTTTACATGCAAACTCTTAAGTAGTAGTGAATGGAAATAACAATGCTGTCCTGAAACCCAGAGACTCTGCCCTCAGTCTCTCCCTTTCCCCATAATCCCCACTCACAAGTCAGTCTGGGGCATTGCCTTCTAAGGCTCCTGTCCTTTCTTTAGGACTCAATGCAGTTCTGCATTGGTCCCCCAACATGTCCATCAAACACCTTTTCGTTCTCAGACCATCACATTCTACAGAGAATGTCTGCTCGTATTATTCATTCTTTGTTCTTTGACCCCTAAACTTACATCCTCCTTGCTTATCACTTCGTTCGCCAACCAGTTTCAATGAAGAACAGAGGAAGGGTTAATACTGGTAACCATCAGTATTCTCTGCCCTTCCTGTAGTCCAGGAAATAGAAATTGTGAGTCCAGTTCCTCATCCAGGAAAGGGGCAGAGCATGGAAGAGCCAGGGCTGGGCTCCTATTCCAAGATCACCGTGGGGAAGGGATCTGGCCCATGCCAAGATTCTGCTGCTCCATCAGGTAGACTGGGTAGGAATTGGGGCCACCCTCATCCTCTGGGTCATTGTCCTGGGTGTTCTGGGTTAGTGTGCGGCGTGTCCGCATCATATAGGAGACCTGTGATTGGGATGAGAAAGGAGGAATGAGAACCATCTGCGATTTGTTTTTCTCAACACTCACCTCAGGTCTTCATTCTATTTTCAAGATTCCATCCAAACCTTGATGTTTATTCCAGCTCTAGATCCAATACAATAAGTCCCAGTTCCCTCCTCTACCATATTCTCCTTGTCCTTATACCTCCTATTCTCATACCCCAGACTCTCCATCCCCAACACTTTCTCTTTCACACCCTTTCATTCTCAGCCACAGCCTTCTCTCCAGTTCCAGCTTTTTACCTCCTGTGTATTTATTGTCTTTCTCCTCAGTTTTCACCAAAACTCTTCCTCTATTACTGTTCCTCCCACTTCTGCCATGTCTCTTTTCCTAGACTCATTATTCCCTGTAACTCTGACCCTTAATGTGTCCCCAATTCCCTATCCCATAGGTTGATTTCCATGGGGCACATCTGTCCCTTACCAAGAAGACCAAGCCAAGGAACACCAGGAGGAGAATCACAGCCACCAGGACCACAACAACTATGGCCCATGCAGGGAATGAATCATTCTCCCCAATCTGTCCAGCGTGGATACCTTTCTGTGAGTCATCTTTATTGAGGTATGGATGGCTCTCGTTGCCTGGGGCTTCTAATGTGATAGAATTCAACTTTGTTCTACGTGTAATGAGGGTGAAAGAATCAGTGGGCACCTGATGAGTAACCTCAGTTTTATTTAAATGAGAAGAGGTAGTAGTGAGAGATTTGTCTCCTGCGACCTTGACTGAAGGTTTTATAGTCTTTGTGACTGCTGCTGTTTTTTCTGGGTTTTCTGTGGACTTTACTGGGGCTTTTATGGTCTCAGTGGTCAGTGTGGTGTTCCTCGGGTTTTCTGTAGGCTTTTCTGGGACTGATATGTTTTTCTCTTTGGTGGATCTGGTCTTCTCTGAGTGTAGTGTAGGCTTTTCTGAGGCTCTTGTGGTTTTCTCTGTGGTTGACATGGTCTTTTCTGGGTGTTCTGTAGACTTTTTTGTGACTTGTGTCATCTTCTCATGGGCCAATGTGGTCCTTTCTCCATGTTCTATAGGCTCTGCTGGGGCTGGTGTGATCACATTGGCTGATGTAGTCCATTCTCTATGTTCTGTAGACTCTGCTGCAGATGAGGTGATCTTGTCATTGGGTGATGTGGTCCTTTCTCCATGTTCTGTAGGCTCTGCTACAGATGGTGTGATCTTCTCATTGGCCAACGTAGTTTTTGCTCCATGTTCTGTAGGCCCTTCTGGGGATACTGTGATCTTCTCATTGGCCAATGTAGTCTTCTCTCCATATTCTGTAGGCTCTACTGGGGATGGTGTGGTGTTCTCAATGGCCGATGGGGTCATTTCTTCATGTTCTGTAGGCTCTGCTGGAGATGGTATGGTCTTCTCATTGGCTGATGGTGTCCTTTCTCCATGTTCTGTAGGCTTTGCTGGGGATAGTGTGGTGTTCTCATTGGCAAATGGGGTCATTTCTTCATGTTCTGTAGGCTCTGCTGGGGATGGTGTGGTGTTCTCATTGGCTATCCTTCCTCTATTTTCTGTAGGCTCTTCTGGGAATGATGTGGTCTTCTCATTGGCAAATGGGGTCCTTTGTCCATTTTCTGTAGGCTCTGCTGGGGATGGTGTGGTGTTCTCATTGGCTGTCCTTCCTCTATTTTCTGTAGGCTCTTCTGGGAATGATGTGGTCTTCTCATTGGCAAATGGGGTCCTTTGTCCATTTTCTGTAGGCTCTGCTGGGGATGGTGTGGTTTTCTCATTGGCTGTCCTTTCTCCATGTTCTGTAGGCTCTGCTGGGGATGGTGTGGTGTTCCCACTGGCTGTCCTTTCTCCATGTTCTGTAGGCTCTGCTGGGGATGGTGTGGTGTTCCCATTGGCTGTCCTTTCTCCATGTTCTGTAGGCTTTGCTAGAGATTGTGTCTCATTGGCTGATATGGTCTCGTGTATGTTTTTTGTAGTTTTTGTCAGGAGCTTATCTGAGGCAACTGTTGTTCTGTAATCTTCAGTTTTTTCTGACTCTTCTGGGGTTCCTGTAGTCTTGTATGTTGTTTTTGAGGCTGCTGTGATTTTTTCTGAAGAAGATGTGTTTTTTTGCTTGGTCTGTGAATTGCCTGAGTTGTGGAAGGAAGTTGTAGTCTTATGTGAGGTAGTACTTTTATTATCCAAAGTACTCATGGACTTTTCCAAAGATCTTCCAGTTTCATCTGGTTTTCTTGTTGCTGTTGATTTGCCTGTTGTGGACTTATGACAATTTATTTTGCTCTTGGGTGCTGGCGTTATATGTTTTTTTTCAGAGAATTCTTTATGTGCGGTAGTGGAGTAAGCAGGATCAACAGAGTGCTGATTCCGGATCGTTGGGTCTTTCCCTTGATTGCTGGAGTTTTCTTCAGAAGAGGGAGGAGCCTCATGATTATCTGTAGAGCTTTTGTGGTCTGTAGTTTTGGAGTTGTCTATAGGCTTGTCAGTTGGCTTAGAAGGGCGTGTGGTGGTGCAGTGGCGTTTTCGTTCATGGATTTCTGTAGATTTAGGGAGCTCTGGAGGTCTTTGTCCTGAATGAACAGTGTGATCCAAAGGGATACTATAAACAAGGCCTGGAGTGAGGGGAAATATGTGATCAGATGTTGAGAGTTCCCCAGTTTTCTGATATTCTTGGAATGCAGTAGCACCTGTGGAGGGAGAGAGGCAAATAAGAAACTTCCCCATGATCTTCTCCAACTCCCCCTTC
The DNA here is from genome assembly GCF_003255815.1 of Theropithecus gelada. NCBI lineage: Eukaryota > Metazoa > Chordata > Mammalia > Primates > Cercopithecidae > Theropithecus > Theropithecus gelada. Next base: position 2,643,166 of record NC_037671.1, on the reverse strand, counting down.
CCACCTCCTTCTCTAGGGGATCTCTTTGCTCCCCACAGTATGACTCCCCAGTCAGTCTCCTTTGAATACTATGATATCTATTCCCCATTCTCACCTCCAGCCCCTAGGCTCAGGCTGTGCCTTCAGCAAGCCTGCCACCTCATCCCCTTCCACATCTCCTCAACTCTCCATCTCAAGGCCTTCTGGCTTTAGGGCATCTTTTCTGATCTGCCTAAACAGATTAAATCCAGCTTCATTTCAGTGCTTGAAAAGGTCTTTATTCATCATTCTGTCCTGTTACCTTCAACTTCACGTTACAGTTGTTTGCGTGCCTGCCGACCTCCACTCCCTGCCACGCCTATCCAATGATAAGGTTTTGAGGGCATGTATGGACTAGCATTTTACTGTGCAGGTGCCCCTTTAGGGTCTGTAACTTATGGAATGGAGTCTCCTTTCCATGGCATAGCTGAGAAGACCAGGAATAAACATTAGACTCTCCACCTTTCCATAACATTCTAACACCATCCCAAATGTAACAGTGTGAGAAATTGAGGTAAGACCTCTGGCAGAACTTCCCATAGGGATTAGCAGGTAGACACAGGTTGTGAGTGAGAGATGTATAAGAAGAATGGAGGATGAGTAGAGGAAGGGGATGGGAAGTTTTCATTTCGGAGATAAAGTTGGATGAGGAGAATGGATGAGATGACCCAACCCTTATGGTCACCCCACTGGGTCCCCCTCTTCACACATTTAAAGCCAACTGGGGATAGATGAAGGGGGCCATCTTGAAAGGAAAAGAGATCTGCTTGGGGGTCCTGACAGGAGTAAACGAGGCAACTAGCTTGTGGGAGGGACTGACTATGTTTAAGGACAGGGTGTGAGAGAAAACGCCCCTATCAGTGGACAGATGCACGCCTTAATTCCATGGAAAAACAACCTGATGGAGACAGAGGAGATGTCTCTGATACCTAGCCGAAAGAGTGAAGGCCAAGAGATCGCCAAAGAGTGAAAGAGATAGTGTCGTTACATAACTGAGGTTTCCAGTCCCTGTTAGCTTAAGGCGGCAACCAGAACCTGGACCTATTCCCAATCACAAGAAACCACAGTCCACCTGCCTGCTGATGGGCAGAATCGGCCTGGGGAGCTCAGTCCTTGAAAGAAATATGGGCGGGACAAGAAGGGTGTGAGGTTAATAGAGAAGCCCAAGTCTCTGAAAGGAATTGAGAGTGAGGGGAGAGAAGGAGGCTGAATGATCAGGCCTGCACTCTGCTCTCCCAATCCCATTACATGATCTCCTTGGCAGCAATACCAGTAATAGCTATTGTTTATTGGACACCTTCCCCAGCCCTGAGACGTGGCTGGTGGCCTCACAGACATTCTCTTTCTGGATTCTCTTCTATGGTGATTGGTCTCCCAATGCTCCACAGGGCTCTTTAGAAGCGGTCAAGTTCCCCTATTTTACATCTGAGAAATTTACATTTCACGGAGGAAAAGTGACCTGGACATAGTCCCACAACAATAGCAACGGGCAACCTTTCTGGAGCTCTACAATGAGAGAGGCAGGTTCTACAAGTGAGGGCATACGTTAACTTATTTACGTTTCACAAGAACCTGTTGAGGTTGAGAACTATTTCCTATTCTCCCAGTTGTATAGATGAAGAAACAAGGTTCTGAATGGTTAAGTAATCTTCTCAAGGACACCCAGGAAGTAAGAGGTCGAGACAGAATCTGAACATGCATCTGGGCTCCTGGGCCCAGTTCGTTGCTGGTGAAGACCACAGTGCACAGCCAATAGGTCAGCCCAGTCTTTTAAAGAAGAAAGGACACTGACATGTGTGGACTCCCTGAAAGGTGCTGTTCGTATATTTGTTTATTTAATCAAATAATTATGAACCTGTGAAGTGAGGATGGTGATCTTACTGTTTCACAGGTGGGGAAAGGAGATGCAAAGAGGTTAAGTAATTGGCAAAATTAGACTTTTCACTGTGCTCCAGAGGCTTTTAAACATGATAAGGGATGAATGACTAACTATCGAGTGAATAAATGAGCTGGCAGCAATGCAAAGGGCAATTTCCACTGGCCTTAAAGAATCAGAGGACAGGTTTGGCATCCAGGCTCAGTCCCTCAACAGTTTTGCGTTCTTGCTCAGGTCACTTAAGTGCTCTGAAGCTCCATGTTCTCAACTGTAAATAACCATGATGTTGACTGCACCAGCTGAATGTGAGGGTTAAAGGAAGTATGGACCATGGCAGACTCTGGAGCACAGAAGCTGTTTAAATGTTTGTTGAATCCACATTGTAGTCTCTGAAATAATCTCATGCCTTGCCCTGTCCTTCTCCTGGTTGTAAGGGGAGCCTGAGCAGTAGCCCTACCCTCCTGCCTGCCCCATCCACCTCTCACCTGCTGTGGCCACCCTCTTGAAAACAGCAGCCTCTGCATTCCTGGGCCACTTTCTGATCATCACTTTCTGATATGTGATAAATACAATTAAATTTCCACTATGGCAAGGGTTTTGTTTTTGTTTGTTTTTTTGTTTTTTGAGACGGAGTCTCACTCTGTCGCCAAGGCTGGAGTGCAGTGGTGTGATCTGGGTTCATTTCAACCTCCACCTCCCAGGTTCAAGTGATTTTCCTGCTTCAGCCTCCTGAGCAGCTGGGACTACAGGCATGTGCCACCACGCCCAGCTAATTTTTTGTATTTTTAGTAGAGATGGGGTTTCACTGTGTTAGCTAGGATGGTCTCGATCTCCTGACCTCATGATCTGCCCACCTCAGCCTCCCAAAGTGCTGGGATTACAGGTATGAGCCATCGCGTCCGGCCAGGGTTGTTGTCGTCGTTGTTGTTGTTGTTGTTGTTGTTTTTGAGACAGAGTCTTACTCTGCACCAGGCTGGAGTGCAGTGGTATGGTCACAGCTCACTGCAGCCCTGACCTCCTGGGCTCAAGCAATCCCCCCGCCTCAGCCCCCTGTCAGCTGGGACTACAAATGTGAGCCACTATGCCCCTCTCCCCCTTTGTTTTTAAGACACAGGGTCTCACTATGTTGGCCAGGCTGGTCTCAAACTATGGTCCTCAGTGATCCTCTTGTCTCAGCCTCCTAAAGTATTAGGATTATAGGCATGAGCCACTGTGCCTGGCCTGGCCTGCCCTGGCAGGGATTTTTATTTGTTTTGTTTGTCACTGTCTCCAGCCTAGAACAGTATCTGGTCCATAGGAGGCACTTTGTAAATATTTGTCGAATAATGAATGAAAGAACAAGACTGATGAAAATTCCTTAGAAGCCTTGCCAACAACGTTTCATAATGCACATTAAGTAGAAACCAAATGTATTTGTGACCTCCGCAGGCTGGAACACCAAGGGGCAACTTCCGCTGTTAAGTAATTGAGCTCTGAGATGAAAAGATGTTGAAAGGCGGCCTCTGGCCCACCAATTCTGGGATACCAGTTCTCATTAAACCACAGGATCACAGTCCATAACTAGACTCAGATAACAAGATTTTAGAATTTTAGATCTGCATCAAACAGTTGTGGAACCATAGATTGTAAAAAGCTGAGGTAAAGCTCAAGGGATTCCTTGGTCCTGACACAGCCAAGAGGCAAATCAGTGTAAACCCCCAGGACAAAAGAAGCATCTCTTCCCCAGACGATCTACTTTTGGTAGTGACTTACTTCCCTAGGAAGTTTTCACCAGGAGATATTCATTCCACATACAACCATCGTAGCCTGAAAAGAACTGTTTTGGTCATTGAAGAATAGGCAGGAGGTGCAGAAGAGAAAATCCAACTTTAGCACAAGACATTGTGGATGGATGTTCAGTCGGGATAAAAGAATAAGAACAAATCCCACAACATCAAAACAATGCACAGTGCCAAAGGTCCCTGCCATCTGCTTCGTTCACTCATTTGAAAGGGAGGACATCAGCTGGGCACAATGGCTCGCACCTGTAATCCCAGCACTTGGAGAGGCCAATGTGGGCAGATCACCTGAGGTCAGGAGTTCGAGACCAGCCTGGCCAACATGGCAAAACCCCATCTCTACTAAAAATACGAAAACTAGCCGGGCATGGTGGCAGCAGCCTGTAATCCCAGCTACTCAGGAGACTGAGGCAGGAGAATCAGTTGAACCTGGGAGGCGGAGGTTGCAGTGAGCCAAGATCATGCCACTGCACTCCAACGTGGGCCACAGAGCGAGAGTCTGTCAAAAGAAGAAAGAAAGAGAAGGAAGGAAAGAAGGAAGGAAGGAAGGAAGGAAGGAAAGAAGGAAAGAAGAAAAAAGAAAAGAAGGAAGGAAGGGAGGGAGGAAGGGAGGAAAGAAGAAAAAGAGAGAAAGGAAGGAAGGAAGGAAGGGAAAGAAAGAAAGGAAGAAGAGAGAGGGAGGGAAAGAGAAAAAGAGAAGGAAGGAAAGGAAGGGAGGGAGGAAGAGAGAACATCTTACTAAGCAACTCATGCCTTGGAGTCTCTGTCAGAGCACGCTCTCCCAAAAGGCATCTCTAGTGTTTCCTGGTATCCTTACCCCCATAAATGGCATGCTCCATTTGCAATAATGTGGGTAAATGCTTGTTAAAATATCTATACAGTATTAGTTCAATAAGTGGCTTAAAACACAGACATAGAAAAAGAAAACTGGTGGGCACAGTTGCTCACACCTATAATCCCAGCACTTAGGGAGGCTGAGGCAGAAGGACTAGTCTGGGCAACATAGCGAGACCTGTCTCTGCAAAAAAAAAAAAAAAAAAGGAAAGCTAAAGGGAGATATAATCAAATGATTGCCTGGGGACTAGGGAGTATACAGAGAGATTTTATTTTTCTTTCTGATTTTTTCTATTTTCCATTTTCTACAATGAGCATACATTATTTGTGTTACAGAAATTAAATCAAATAGCATTTGTTATAGGAAAATGTTCTTGTTAGATTCTTCCAAGGACCCCAGTCCCAATTCCCATCTCCTGACTCACCTGTGCTCCCTCAGGTGCATTCATCTGGACTGTGCCTGTGCCTCCCTCTGATTATTTAATCTAGACTGCACCTGTGCCTCCCTCGGATGATTTAATCTAGACTGCTCCTGTGCTCCCTCTGATGATTTAATCTAAACTGCACCTGTGCTCCCTCTGATGATTTAATCTAGACTGCACCTGTGCTCCCCCTGATGATTTAATCTAGACTGCACCTGTGCTCCCTCTGATGATTTAATCTAGACTGCACCTGTGCTCCCTTGGATGATTTAATCTAGACTGCACCTGTGCTCCCTCTGATGATTTAATCTAGACTGCACCTGTGCTCCCCCTGATGATTTAATCTAGACTGTACCCGTGGTTCTGTGACTGCATGATGCAGACTCTGGGGTTCCAGGATCTAGTTATCTGTCTGCGTGTTGACTGGTCCTGTGGACAAATGTCAGGGCCCCCTCACCAGAATGGTAGACTAAAGGGCTTCATCCATCCCAGTTGTCCCTCTTCCCGCCCTGCCCAGGCCTTTCTCTCTGCTGGGCACAGCCATGGACTAGCCCTGATTCACACCCCAGTTCCACCCGACCTCATCACAACCCAAGCCCAGCTTCAAGCCATCCCCACCTATCACCTACTCGCTCTTGTCTTCAAAATCTGCAGAATGGGAGCAGCCAGCTCCCCATGTCCTCCTCACCCCTCCCTCCATCCCGCCCTGCCACACCTATCTCCTCTCCGAGACCACGCCCACATGGCCCCATCGGAATCTCAGGAATTCAGATCTCTGCCCTGAAGCAAATCTCAGAAGAGCTACTGTGTATGGAGGGGATTCCCTTCCACCCCCTGCAGGTTCCTCTTCCTTAAGCTGCAAGATGGAAGGAGGAGAGAGCAGCCGGCGGACAATCCGCCTGAGGGGAAGGAAGGAAAGGCAGGCGAGATGGGGCCAGGAGGTGTTGGGCAGCTCTGGTGCCTCTGTCTCCAGACCCTCAAGGTAGGGGAGACAAACATCAAGTCAGGGCACAGACAGGACGCACTGCTGATATCTTTCAGAGGCAGCTCAAAGATTCCTCAGTTCCCGCCATTCACCACCCACCTGCCCCTGCCTCCACCCCTGGCCGCAACCTGCCTGCGCTCAGGGAAGGGGCACTGCCTCTGACATCACCCTCTGTCTGCACTACTGGAAGGAGAAGGTGCTGCCTGCCTGCCCTGCCCCCAGTACTGCTTGGAGGAGACTTCCAGACTCATGACTGTCCCAGCCCTGGTTCCAGATCATCAGCGCCGTTACTGTGGATGGCTCTGTCCTTAGATGACTGTCCAGTGGGTAGACAGTGTCTCTGAATCTGCTGCTGTACATCTGCCTTGTGGAGACCCTCCTCCAAATTGCCCAGGCCCTCCACACCTGTGTTTAGCATCTCTGCTCCCTGGGTTCAGTTGCAGTCCGTTTCTTGACTAAGTGAACTAATTTCACAATTTCATCTTATCTTTAGGGTTTGTTTTGTTTGTCAAACTTGTCCATACTCATTTTCTCTCAAAGCCCTGAGATGTTTTCCAACTGTAAGACAAGGACAGAGCCTTTGATGCACACTTTTCTGAGTTGCCATGTGGATTAAATGAGTAAACGTGGATGAAGTCCCTAGAGCAACACCTGGTGCCATGTAAATGCTCTGTAGGCAACAAATATTGGTATGGCCGGGCAGCAGCATCCAGCCCATTTTACAGATGGTGTGGAAGGCCAGAGTAGCCAAATGGGTCAGAGTCAGGACTGGAAACTAGGTCTGCACAAAACAGAGCTCTCAAGAGAGAAGTTCCACCTATCCCCCAGGGCTGGGGGCAGTGGAGGTGGAATCTCTGCTTACCTCCCTCTAGCTGTGAGATATGGCACCAAATCACTCTGAGTCCACTCTCCTCAACTATAAGATGGGATGTTATTAGCCACCTCAGGGGATGCTGAGATGAGATGAGTCTCTGGGCGCGGTGGCTTACGCTTGTAATACTAGCACTCTGGGAGGCCGAGGCAGGCAAATCACTTGAGGCCAAGCATTTGAGACCAGCCTGGCCAACATGATGAAATCCTGTCTACTAAAAATACAAAAAATTAGCCAGGCATGGTGGCAGGCGCCTGTAATCCCAGTTACCCAGGAGGCTGAGGCAGGAGAATCGCTTGAACCCGGGAGGCGGAGGCTGCAGTGAGCCAAGATTGTGCCGCTGCACTCCAGCCTAGGCAACAGAGCGAGACTCCATCTCAAAAAAAGAAAAAAAAAAAAAGAAGAAGAAGAAGAAGAAAGAAATCACCATGAGCAGCTGTGAATTCCATGCACGGAGCTGGAGTTGGTGTTCAACAAATGTCAGGTGCCTACCCCCACCACACAGGGCTGCCACCCTCTACAGTGTCTTTATGCAAACTTGAAACCCCCTCTGGATGGGTGCAGCCCTGTGAGCCATGTTTTAAAGAGCAGAGCACAGGCTGGATTTCATCTCCTACTACATGTCCCTTAGCCAGCAAACTTGAGCAGAGAACACTCTAGACAACTGTCTGTAGCAGCCCTGTGCCCGCTCCCTTCATTCCTTTCTATTTGTTGTCCAACTCTATGAGCACTAAGAAACAAGCCATTTCTATCTTCTGTACCCGCTGTGGGCATCTTACCTGCCTCCCAAGAAGCTAGAAGGAAGAGGAGGCAGCACTGGAGGCCAAAGGTGGAGCAGAGGCTGTGGACCGTCTGGGCCATGTCGGAGCTGGGTGGCTGCTTGAGGACCATGGGCTGCGGACCCCTCACCTTATATGGAGCCAATCTTGACGTCATGGGGGCTGGGGCTTCTCAGGACTAAGTCTTAAACAAATGGAGCCACCCCAACCCACAGGGGAGCCCTGATAAGAGGAGACCGCAGCTGCTGTGTCATGGAGCCAGGCACGTGGGTGCCTGCCGAGGGGTGGGATCTGGGGGCAGGGCAGAGGAACCAGAAAGGAGCAGGCACCTGAGCCAGCCCCAGTGGAGAGAAGTGAGGGTGGTGCCTCTAGGGCTTTGGGGAATTGGGGAGCAGATGGCCCGGTTCTAGAAGGATTGAACTCTGGCTGGGAGCAGGACGGGGTGGGGTTCACATTCTGATCTGTGTCCAGCTTCACATGCACCCTCCTACCTCTCCCGCGTCAGCCCAGCTTCCACACCCCTTATTCACACATGGTCATTCTTGCCACCTTGGGCGGAGCTGCCCACGAGGATCAGGTGAAAGAGCAAAGGCGAGAGAAAGCCCTCGAATGACCCTCGCTGCAGAGACAGGTGCTTCGTGATGTTCAGTGGTCATACAACAATGTGTGGAGAGTGCAGACAGAGTGACAGAGACAAGACACAGAACCACAGGGACAGATGTCACACCCCTCACCAGGGACACAGACAGGTCAGGCCACCCAGAGGGACCAAGGCCAAGATCTTTGGCCAAGAGATGCTCTACATACAGGGGCTTCTGCTTTCACTCTACCTCTTCCCTCCCACCTCTGCTCAGTGGCTGTCTCTTTGCCTCGAAGTCCCCATTCACTCCTATACAGAAATGCAGATATCTCATTTTTAGGAGCACCCCGGCGCTCCCCCTTCCCTTCCTCAGTTCCTGCCTAATACAAGCATTAGCTCAGAGACTCACTTGTCTCCCTAGTGACAGTGCCTGGGGCTGGAGTAGGGGAGGACGGACTCCCTGGGTCTCTAGCACAGATAAGTCACAACCCCTTTCTGCCCACTGTGGGTCTCCATGGATGGAAAGTAGGCACCTTGGATCCCTGCTGTGTCGTCAGGGCCTGGGACAGTGTCTGGCACACAGTAGGCAATCAATAAATGTTTCCACTCCACCTGGACGGAGTGGAAGCCAGGGCCAGAGGATGCCTTTCTGAGGGAAGTGGGGGCAGGCAAAGGCCGTAGAGAAGTCCAGGACTTGAGGGCAGGAGGCCAGGCCCTCAGGGCATTTGGGCTCATGAGAGGACTAGAGAACTGGACACGTGGGTTCCTCTCCTTACTTGGCGTGACTTATCCCTAAGCCCTGGGCAGGGCTGGAATAGGTGGGAAGAGGAGGCCAACTGCTTATCAATGTGATTCATGGGAGATTAAAGACTGACTACTCAGAACTGGGCAGCCTGCCTCCCAGGCAATGTATCCTGCAGGATGGAGAAACTAAGGCAGAGACAGGCTGTCCTCTGCAACTCCATGTGGACTCGGCTGACTGACAGTCCCCCTTTTCACTGGTCCCCTTCCCCATCCTTTCCCCAGGGACCCAAGCCTCTAGGACAGTGGTTCTGTACAGGGAGGAGCAATTTTGCCCACACCAAGGAACATTTGGAAATTTCTGGAGACATTTTTGTCGCAATTTGGAGTGGGATGCTACTGGCATCTAGGGGGTAGAGGCCAGAGATGCTGTGGGACATCCTGTAATGCCCGGAGCAGTCTCCACAACAAAGAATTACCCAGCCCAGGACACCAATTGTGCTGAAGTTGAGGATCTCTGCTTTAGAATAAGCATTAACCAGGGTTTGTGAATGAACACCCCCTTCCCTTCTCTCTTAGCTACAACTCCACCCCAAGGACCCTGGTGTCTGGGGTGGAGAAACCTGGAGGTAGGTGGAGGCCCAAAACAGTCTCTTACGGTCAGTCCATGTTGCTTCGTCTGAGCTGGAGGCTGAGAGACCAGTCACAAAACAGCCCTGCCAACTACCAATGTTTGGGCATTTCTATGTACTGAAGAATGTACTAAGCACCTCACCTATGAGTCATCACCTGTCACCCCTCACTTTACAGATGAGGATAAATGAGCTTCGGATCAGGGAATGACTTGCCCTTGTAAGTGGCAGAGACCGGGCTTGGCCCTTCTGGGCCCGCATGACACAAAAGCCCATGCACTTGGGCAAACCCACAGCGTCTGCGAGACAAGTGGAGGAAGTGCCATTTTCTTTAGCAGTAACTTGTTCACCACCCTCCTGGAGAGGACGGAGGGGGCAGCACAGAGGAAGGTTCTGCACCTGCTCTGAGGGGAAAGAATCGGAGGGCCCTGGGGGCTCAAGAGCCAGCCTGAGGGGGCTCCCTGTGGAGGAAGGTGAGAAGGGAAGCCATGAGCAGACTGTCCTCAGCTAAAGAGCTTCTCTGATCGTCGGGGAGGAGGGTAGGACTAGGTAAAGAGGGTGAGGAGCAGGGATTCCAGCTGTCCAGACCTGGGCTCCATGAGGGCTGGAAGGTGCCTGCAGGCCACTTAGCCCTGGTCCTTCCTTCCACCGATGAGAAAACTGTCCTCGGAGAAGCTGGGCACCTTCCCGCAGTCTGCATGGTTGGCGGCAGGGCAGAGAGCAGAATCTTGTGACTGACAGTGGACGACTCCTTACGCTGTGGGTAGAAGAGACCTGGTGGCCAGTGACCCCAGGAATCTACCTGCAGAAAAAGGTTCCGGCTAGGGTGAATGGGATAGGGGAGTCTGGGAATTAGACTATTTGGGAGACGAAGAAGGAAGGCCAAAGGGTAGGCGCTCAGCTGCCCCTGCCCCACCTTTCATTTGACAGAGTAGCGCTGACTGGCGGCCTCCGCCTCATGGTGGCAGCTATAAGGGGTCATGGAGCCACAGCCACACGGAGCCACAGCCACTCCTTCTGGAACTGGCAGGCCTGTGAGATGAGGGAAGGGTATGACGGGTCAATCAAGGGGCCCGAGAACCTGCTGCTCAGTCCAGCTCTTCCTGTGAACTGCTGCTTCCTCTTGGCAACCCAGGCACTCAGCGTTCCTCTTTGAGCAAAAACAGCAATAATAATGAATAAGGCTGTATATTGAGCACTTACTATAATACATGCCAAGCACCATTAGTGCTCGCTCTGCGTAAGCTTATTTGATCCTCCCAACCACCCTTTGAGATGGATGCCATCATTCTCATTTATCCAGGACTCAATTACCTCATCTGGAAAATGAGGAGTAGTATTTCCTATATCACTGGCTTGCTGTGAACTAAAATATGTACAGCACCTAGCACATAATCAGTGCGATGTAAGTATTATTTTAAAGTATTATTATTAATGAAGAATCCAGAGCACAGAGAGGTTAAGTAACTTGCACAAGGATTCAAACCCAAGTGAATGTGGCTCCACAGAGCTGGTCCTTCATTGCCTAGAGCTGAGTTGAGCGCTTCCACGCGCCAGTCAGCCTCCAGCACTCCCCCACCTCTTTCAGTGGCCCCAACGCCCCGTCCCTGCCAGAACAGTGTTTTTCTCAGCCACTGAGACAACGGCTCTCTTTCCCCTCCCTGCAACAAGCCCTACAAGCTGTCATTCCCTCCCCAAAGCCCTGTTCTCCTCTGAATCCTGGGGCACCAGGTCCCAGCCCCACTGGCACAGGGATCCCACACATTGGACCACAGAGTTGCTCACCTTCTTGATACCATACATTAGGTTGACAATTGCTGCCACCAAAGTGAGAGTGATCAACACAATGGCCCAGTCTGAGACAGAGTCCTTCTGGGGTTTTAGACCTAGGGCACAAAGACAGGGCCAGTGACTGAGGCAGGTGATGCCTCCAGGTCCCCAGACCCCCACTGCCCTCCGACTTTCCATCTTTCTTTCTGTGACTGATGTCTCTGACTCTGAGACCTCATCTCTCTGGTGTTTTCTCCTATCACCTTGGAAGCAGAATCTCAGCAGGGGTGGGTGTAGGGGTTTAAAGAGCTTCAATCCAAGTCTCAATTGCCTCTTCCCTGTGGACACGTCTGTCAGTCCCAGACTCATCACTGAGGTCCCCACCTCACTGACTTTCTCAGGCCCTATTGTCCGCATCCCTGGGTCTGTGATGCCTCTGCACTGGGAGGGTCCTCAGTAGGCACTCTCTTTCCTCCTAGCCCCAGTTCTCCCCACCACTCCACCCTGATTCTTGTTCTTAAGGGGAACCAGAGCCTGCTCTCCTGTCTTCGTTCCATTCGTTTCCTGCCCTCAGACTTCCTGCGGGGTATTCCCCAAGCTCCCCTTCTAGGAATGAAAGGGAGGGGAGGAGAAAGATGGGGGAAGGAGGGGTGATCTCTGGACGGAATGCCTCTCGCCCTGGACGGAGAGGTTAGATCATGAGGAAGATGAAAACCTTTCGAGAAAGCAGCCAGGTAACAGACATCTGGCAGTTGGTCTGACCAGAGGCCGCCACAATGCCTTTGAGCTACAGACACATCCTCAGACAGATTTAAAACACAGTTGAAAGCAGGCGCTATTGACTATCCCTGAACTCCTCCCAAGGAGCCAGGGGTGGCTGCAGGGGAATGAGATCGAATAGGCCCATCAACCTTTTACTGTAATGCCTAGAAGAGTGCCTTAACTGGCCAGGATGCTGAGCCCAGGGGACATGGTGGCCACTCCAGCCATGGTGGCAGTGGAACCCCCTAAGACAGCAACACTCAGTGCTGAAGTCCCAGGCACAGTTGGAGCAGTTCCAGGAGCACTGGAGGAGGCAGGTCCTAAGAGGGCAGAGGGAAAAAACAGAAGAGATTTAAGCAAGAGCAAAGCAGAAGTCACATCAAATGCACCCAAAGACAAGACCCTAGCAAGCTTTTGGAATAAATTGATGAACTGATGTTATGAAAATCAAGACTGAGAATAACCAAGACAGTCTCTTAAAAAAAAAAAAAGAGGAGAACTTACACTATAAGATCTCAAGACTTGCTGCAAAGCTGTAGTCCTTAAGCACTGTGGCCCTGGAGTAAGAACTGACCGATAGGCCAGGCTCAGTGGCTCACGCCTGTAATCCCAGCACTTTGGGAGGCCGAGACAGGCAGATCACCTGACGTCAGGAGTTCGACACCAGCCTGGCCAACATGGTAAAATCCCGTCTCTACTAAAAATACAAAAAAGTTACCTGGGTGTTGTGGTGGGCACCTGTAATCCCAGCTACTCAGGAGGCTGAGGCAGGAGAATTACTTGAACCCGGGAGGCAGAGGTTGCAGTGAGCCAAGATCGCACCGTTGCACTCCAGCCTGGGCAACAAGAGTGAAACTCCATCTCAAAAAAAACACTGACCGACAAACCCACACAAATACAGTCACTAGACTTTCAGGACAGGTGCTCACTGTTCAATGGTGGGGACAGGGGAGGGCCCTTGGAAATAATGGTTCTGGATATTCATAAGAAGAAAAAATTGAATCTTGACTTCCACCCCACTCCATACACAGAAATTAACTTGAGATGGATAATAGGCTTAAGTTCGAAAGCTAAAATAATAACGTTTCTAGAAGAATGCAGAGGAAAATATTTTCATGACCTTGAAGTAAGCAAAAAAGTCTTAGGATAAGAAGGCAGTAATCATGACAGAAAAAGGTGATGAATTGGAAAACAGAAAGAGAGGCCCTTGTATAGCCACAAAGGCAAGGGAGCTGCTTCCAATGAGGTTCTGGGAAACTGCCAGGCTTGCAGGAAGCCCCACCCCAGAACTACAGACTGAGCTGAAGAGTTCTCCAGAGATGGATTGAGCAACAGAAATATCACCTGATGATGTGGAGACTGTTCCTGAAGTGCTCCTAGAAATAGTTGGAGCCAAAGGCTGAGGACTGCTGGGAAAACTCCCAGAGGTTGAAGAAGCTGTTGAGACACTCCCAGAGGTGGTGGGGACACTTCCAGAGATAGTGGGGACAGTTGCAGAGATAGTGAGAAGACTTCCAGAAACAGTGTGAGACTTCCAGAAACCGGAGAGAACTCCAGAGACAGTGGGGAGACTTCCAGAGACAATGGGGAGACTTCCAGAGACAGAGGGGAGACCTCCAGAGACAGAGAGGAGACCTGGGGATACTGTGTCAGAAGTCCCCAGTAGGGTCAGCTGAACTGTTGAAAAAAGAAAAACCATAGAAGAGTTGGCCATCCCACTGGGTCCAAAGTTCATGTCCTCCCTCAAGACCTCCTGTCCAGGCCCGAGTGCTCACTGGGTCCAGACAAGGCCTGCAGGCCCAGGAGCAGTACCAGCACAGTGTTCATGGCGCCAGTTGAAGCGTGTTGGCCAGGCCCATCTCCCAGGCTCTTATAAAGGCTCTGGGGCCTATTACGAGTCCCAGGAGAGCCAGGTGTGCCAGGGCCTCCATCGACACCAGAATCTCCATCCCTAGGGAGAGGTCACCAAGCTGTCCCAGAGGATTAACCTGTCCCAGCCTGATCCCAGGAAGCACTGGGTGAGGGGGAGAGTGAGTAAGAGCCTGCAGGCTCCGCCACCTGGCCCTTGGGCTCTTCCTGGACTAGGGACCTGTCCCCCAGGTCTGAGTCAATCCATAGCCCAGACCATCCTTTAAAAGGGTAGACCCAAATGTCCTATCCCAAGGTCATCCTCTTGTTCCTAGAAGTACAACCATTGGAAGTCAGGAAGTATGAGTCCCTCAGGGAAGCAGGATTTGGAAGCTGGGGTTGTAGGGGGACCATGAGGGTCTAGGACTGTGCATTTGACCTTCTGGAAACCTAAGGGTGGGCTGGGAAGGTCAATACCTGAGCCATCTCTCACCTAGATGGCTGCGGCTCACAGAGCTTTCCGTTCCTTTGACAGGGAAGGGGAAAGGGGAGATAAGGGGCACCAAGGAAGACACATGTCATGTTTTGGGACAGTGTGATATGGAAGGTCAGAACCCAGCTCTGGAGCCAGACAGCCCTGAATTCCCGGAAGCTCAGCACGTGGGCTGAGTCCACTGCGCTGGAATCCACCACTGCTGAGCTGTGCATTCTCTGGCAAGTCACAGGCCTAAGTCTTAATTTCACCTCTAAAATCAGGGTAATCTAGTACCTACTTCACAGGTGCTTATGAGCTATAAAGGAATACTTAGTGATGAGCCTAGCACATGCCTGTAGAAAGTGTAGGGGAGGCCAGGTGCAGTGGCTCATGCCTGTGATTCCAGCACTCTGGGAGGCCGAGGTGGGTGGATCACCTGAGGTCAGGAGTTGGAGACCAGCCTGGCCAACATGGGGAAACCTCATCTCTACTAAAAATACAAAAATTAGCCGGGTGTGGTGGTGGGTGCCTGTAATCCTAGCTACCCGGGAGGCTGAGGCAGGGGAAGATCACACCACTGCACTCCAGCCTAGGTGACAGGGTAAGACCCAGTAAAAAAAAAAAAAAAAAAAAAAAAAGGGGAGGGAGGGAGGGAGGGAGGGCTCCTACTCTTCTCCAAGGAAGATCTCTCTGCGTTCCCAAATTCTACCTCCTGCTCATTCCTCCTGTGCCTGCTGCTCTTCTCCTCCATACTTTCTTCTCACTGTGGTCTTCCTGTTCTCCTGTGCAAGTCTGGGAGTCACTGGTTGCCTCACTTTCCATTTACAGTGCAGACCTCTATCTCTGTTTCCCCATCTTGCTTTTGCTCTCCCACTACCTCTGCCCAGTGCGCTCTCTGCTTTCGTCCCTCTGTGCTCAGTCCCACTGGCTTTGGGGAAAGTGGAGAGGCTGCATAGGGAAGAGGCAGATAGGAAGACGCAGGCCTGTGCCCTTGTGTGTTCAAGCGAGTTTCCATGGCTGGTGTGTCCCTGTGTCTGACAGGTTCTAATCGCTCTGCTACTGGTTGACTGGGTGACCTTAGCAGGTCAGTTACCCTCTCTGTGCCTTACTTTCCTAGTTTCTAAAGAGGGTCAGTAACTCCCTCTGCACATCTGTCCTGTGCTTGCCTGTCCCAGAGCTTGCCTGTAGGCGTCTCGGCCGGGAGTAGGTGGGCGTCCTCTTTTCATGGCTGCACAAGGCAGGGGTGGGAGAATGTCTGAGGAAACTCGTGTCTCCACCTGACAATCTAGGATGCGTTAGAGCAAGTAAAACAGAATGTTCAGCAATGGAAGTTCCCATGACCAGATTTCTCATCTAGAAAGCCACCAAGGCTCGGGGAGCAGTGTTCACAGTCCATTATAGACCCAACTCCTTGTTCTACTCCTTCTCCCCTTTTCACTACTGCACTTGACTAGTCTTTAAAAAAAAAAGCTGAGGCAGCAGGACACCTGAGTTCTGGAAGAAACTTGGCTTAATCCACCCCTCCCTTTTGGGCCCACATTCCTGAGTCCTTCGGTGTCAAGAATGATGAAAATTAACTGCAGTTAATAATTAATCTCTAAAGAGCCTTGGGAGGTCCGGGCATGGGTGGGGTCCAGACACCTGCAGGAGGGACGCCTCCCTGGTCCCTGCTTCCCTCTTCATCTCCCTGTCTGTAGGACCAGCACTCACTCCCTCAAACCTGGAGACACAAGGTAGGGGTGGGATACAGAGTGAAGAGAGGGAATCTCCTTCTATTTTCCCCAAGAGCACAGTGAATGGTCCTCTCCTGGGTCCTCTCTTACTGGGAGAACTGGAAAATTCAGTTGACCAGATTCCCCCTCCCACTTCCCCTCAAACACTTATGCTAAGGCTTGAGTGGGGTGTAGAAAGCAGGCCTGGCAAGGAGAGGCCACTGGGACTTCAGTGTCTCCTCCATCCCAGGAGTGTGGTGGCCACTATGGGGTCTGGGCTGCCCCTTGTCCTCCTCTTGATCCTCCTTGGCAGCTCACATGGAACAGGTGAGGGCTAGAGGGCAGGACTTCTGGGTCCCTGTGGCGTGAAGAGGCCAGAGAAAGGGAGTGGGACTCCATGGTCCCTGAGAGAGACAGAGACACCCCAGTCCTGAGCTTCCAAGAGGCTCTGGAGGGGCACTGTTGGGGAAGAGGAACTGTGCTGGGGAGCGTGGGCAGGAAGGTACTGCATCTCCGGGGGAATCAGCTAGGTCCTAAGCCGTACTTCTGGATCCACAGGGCCAGGTATGATTTTGCAACTGAAACTGACGGAATCTTTTCTGACAAATTCCTCCTATGAGTCCAGCTTCTTGGAATTGCTTGAAAAGGTAGTTCTTTGGGAGGGGAAAGGATGGGGCTGTGTGTTTGTGAGTCAGTTTGGGCGTTTGCTGGGGTCTGGCTATCTCCGCGGTGGGAATAGAGAGCTCTCTTACATCACGCCCTTTAACCCTTTGTTCCCAGCTCTGCCTCCTCCTCCATCTCCCTTCAGGGACCAGCGTCACCCTCCACCATGCAAGATCTCAACACCATGTTGTCTGCAACACATGAGAGCCATTGAAGCCTGTGTCCTTCTTGGCCCGGGCTTTTGGGCTAGGGATGCGGGGGGTGGGCCCTGACCCTGTCTTTCAGCAGCCCCCACCCTCCTGAGTGGCAATAAATAAAATTCAGTATATGCTGAATTCAGTAACTTGCTTGACTCTGTGAGTCCCTGAGCACAGAGTTGGCAGGAAGAGGGGGTTGGATGCTCAAGTCTCTGACTGTCCCCCTGCTGAGCAGAGGGTTCCAGGGATGGACACTCTCTCCCTCAACACCAGTGTCACAGGCTTAGAAGGCATCTGGGGAGTTGTCTGGGGACACTCACACACCCTTCACACATATACGCACGCACATGAACACACCCCGAACTGAGATCTTCGGAACACCTGGGAATAAAGAGAAGCAACATTTATTGAAGTCCTGCATTTCTCCTGCGTCCCTATTTCAATGTTTGCAGCAGTCTTGAATGTGGCATACTAGGTATCATTATCCTATTTTACAGATAAGGAAATTGAAGCTCAGAGAGGGCAAGTCACTCGCCTGAGATCTAGTAGCAGTGGAGAAGTCAGGCACCAGACAGATGTCTTGGTTTAAGCAAGATTTTTATTTCATTTCATTTTGCTTAAGCATTGGGGCTGGGGACTCAAAAACCAAAGAAAGAGACATAGGCAGAACACCCCCAGGACATGGCTCCCCTGACCCAAGGATCCACACAGGTAATCAGGGTGGGAAGTGGGTGGGCACTCAGTTGAGAGATGAGGGGTTCAGCTTGTGAGAGGATGCCCAGCCAGGCATAAGTGCTGGGGAGGAGAGGCCAGGTGCAAGCTGAGCCTGTGCTGGCTAACCACGTGAGTATGAGGTAACACCAGCCCACAAGTGAATTCCTGGGCATGTTTCTCATCCTCTTGGAGCCTCCATTTCCTCACTCGCAAAATGGGGACAATGATGGTACCTGCTGTAGTGTGACAGGTCCCCTACCTGTTTACTTAAAGGTGTAGGCTGCTGCCTGAATCCTGAAGGCCAGGTGACCAGCCATGGTCACGGTGCCTGGCCGAGGAGCAGGTGTCCCTGAGAACCCAAGCATCCCGTAGAGTATCTGGGAACCCACCAAGGAAAACAGTCCATTTGCATACACGGTAAGCAAAGAGTCAGAAAATTAGCTTGAAAGCAGCTTCAGGATGGGAGGCAGCACAGATCTCTAAAGCTGTCCGCTGCCATCCAGGAGTGCCTTGTATGTAAGTCCTAAAAACCTCGTCTACTCACCAAGCTGGACTTGTCTGAGTCACTTTTTGGCCTCTCAGCTCCCTCCCAGTTTGGGGGAAGGTGGTTTTTTGTTTGTTTGTTTGTTTTTTTACACAATTCTGAGTTTTTCTCATTATTCCTGCACCATCAGATTGTGAGGATCACACAGGTAGCTACTTAGGGACATACCACAGCCTGTCTTATGGGTCATCAGCAGGATAGTAGGGATTGCTGTTAGGATGGAAACCTGGTCCCAACACATATGTCCCAGTCCCCTGGGGTTCAGGGTCCTCATCCTGATTTCTGAGGCAGACACTCCCCACCACCTTCTCAAGATTATCTTGGCCAGGCACGGTGGCTCACGCCTGTAATCCCAGCACTTTGGAAGGCCAAGGCAGGTGGATCACCTGAGGTCAGGAGTTCAAGACCAGCCTGGCCAACATGGTGAAACCTCTTCTATACTAAAAACACAAAAATTAGCTGGGCATGGTGGCACTCACCTGTAGTTCCAGCTACTCGGGGGAGCTGAGGCAGAATTGCTTGAACCCGGGAGGCGGAGGTTGTAGTGAGCCAACATCACACACTCCAGCCTGGGCTACAGAGCAAGACTCTGTCTCAAAAAAAAAAAAAAAAAATTGACTTTTCACCAGCTCTCAAAACACAAACTTGCACCTCAGACTTGAGCGACTGGGGGGTACTGATAGGATTGCTCTCTGTCCTCTGTGGTACCCACCCTGCCCACCACACCTACACAACCCTCCATTATCTCCATATGAAATTGGAGACTGACTCCTTTGGAGACAGAAGACGACAAGAGTTCAGTATGGAGTGTCACTGAAGACGAGGGGAGCATAGAAAACGGCAGAGTGGAAACAAACACTTAAAAAATTGGTCTACCTTCCTTCACAACTGTCCTGGGACAATTAGACCCCGAGGAGAAGTAGCAGGGGGCTCCAAAGGAGACTAGTATGTTATGATTTGCCCCTAGCCTGCAGTAGTGAAGAGGTGACGCCCATGGGGCAGCTGTGAGGATCCCCAAACAAGTTGGGGGACTGGATATCTGAATGTCCAAGAGGTTGGTAGAGCAGACAGCTAAATGCACCTCAAACTGGTTCCTAGACCTCAGGGCCTGAGATCACCAGGATGTGATTTCCAGATTATTTTTCTCAAAGAATTCTCTCCCAAGGCTCAAAACACAGCAGTGCAGTGAAGAATGCTTTGGGGTTCACCAGACCTGGGGGTGACAGAGACTGCTAACTGGCCCCCCCACAACAGCCATCCTCCTCCTTTTGGATAGTAATGTAGATTTCAACTATCAGCATGTGGCTCATTACATTTCCCAGCCTCCCTTGCAACTAGCTGTGGCCATGTGATCAGGTTCTGTCCAATAGGATGCAAGTAGAAAGGAGGTGAGCAACTTCCTGGTAGTATCCTTGAAAAGAAAGGAGCTTCCATTTCAGAGGAGGAAAAGCAAAGTTCTTGAAACAGCCTATAAGGTCTTAGATCAGTGCTTTCCAATAGAACTTTCTGTGATGATGGAAATGTTTTAAAACTATGCTGACGAATATAGTAGCCACTGGCCACGTGCAACTACCAAAACACTTGAAATATGGCAAGTACGACGAGAAACTGAATGTTTTATTTTATTTAATACTTTAGGTAGCCAACTGGCTACCATTTTGGACACAAGCCCCAGATTGTCCGCCTTAAGTCTTCCCTACCCCCCACCAATTCCCCACCCTTACTTCTGTTACTCCACCTCCTGCCGTCTTCCCCCTCTCACTCTGCCCCACCACAGTGTCTCCAGGCTACTCTTAGAGCTGTCCGAGTGTGCCTCTATCTCAGTTTTCCTCTGGCCCTTCCCTTTGTCTGGAACGCTCTTCCTACACCTCCTACAAGCCTTTGCTTAAACCTCAACTTTATAGTGAGTTCTGCCCTAGCCCACTATTTAAAAGTACAACCTGCCCCCCCCAACACACACACATTAGAGTCCCCTTACCTTGTTCTATCTTTTTTTCCTCCCCTGCATTCATGACATTCAAACATAGTATATCGTTCACTTATTTGTATGTTATTTCTGACTGTCCTGCTAGAAGGAAAGTACTATAAGGGCACAGCATTTTGTTTCATTCACTGATGAATCTAAGGGTCCAGAATAAGGCAGGTGCTCAAAAAAAACAAACAAACAAACAAACAAAAAAAACAAAAAAAAAACAGCAATCTTGTTGAAACAGAGTAAAAAGAAAAAGAGGACTGCCCATCCCCTTCTTTCCCTCCTCCCTCTGGGTGGAAATGCAGACACGGTAGTGGGAGCTGGTGCAGACCTTGGACATGAAGTCTGACAATGTATCAGAATGGCAGGAAAATAAGACTGAAGAAGGCGTGGGCCCCCATTACTGCAGATCTCTGCACTAGATGCCCAGCAGAAGAAACATCCCCCTCCTCTAAGCTACCATTACATTTGAAGTTTAGTTACAGCAGCCGGAAAGAGCCTGCACCTAATTTATTGGGATAGGTCCCAGTGGAGACTTTTCTCTGAGCACGTCTTCATCTCTAAACGAGGGGCTGGGCGCAGTGGCTTACGCTTGTAATCCCAACACTTTGGGAGGCCAAGGCAGGTGGATCACTTGAGCCCAGAAGTTCAAGACCACCCTGGCCAACATGGCAAAACCCTATCTCTACAAAACAGTTTTAAAAATTAGCAGGGCAGGGCCAGCCGTGGTGGCTCACGCCTGTAATCCAAGCATTTTGGGAGGCCAAGGCAGGCAGATCACTTGAGGTGAGGAGTTCAAAACCAGCCTGGCCAACATGATGAAACCTTGTCTCTACTAAAAATACAAAAAAAAAAAATTAGCTGGGCGTGGTGACAGATACCTGTAATCCCAGCTACTCAGGAGGCTAAGGCAGGAGAATCACTTGTACCAGGGAGGTAGAGGTTGCAGTGAGCTGAGATCTCGCCACTGCACTCCAGCCTGGGCAAGAGAGCAAGACTCCGTCTCCAAAAAAAAAAAAAAGCAGGGCACAGTGGTGCACACCTGTGGTCCCAGCTACTCGGGAGTCTGAGGCAAGAGGATCGCTAGAGCCCTAGAGGTTGAGGCTACAGTGAGCCATGATTATGCCACTGCACTCCAGCCTGAGCAACAGAGTGAGACCCTGTCTCAAAAATAAAGTAAAAATAAAAATCTCCAAATGGAGCTAACACCCGCCTCGTGAGGTTTTCAGTAGGATTAAATGGCATTGTATATCTAGCACCATAGAGGACCCAGCCCAGGACAGGCTACTCAGAGCTGCTGGACAGAATGTACTCTGGGTGTGGAAGGGCCAGGCCCCTGAATTCCATGGAGATGAGGCGGTGTTTGGCGTGTGTAAGGTGGCTGGCTGTGCTGTGAATGTGTAACTCAGAGGCTGGGCAGTGTGTCTCTGGCACTCAGGTGTCAGAGCACAGAAGGTGGGGCACGCCATTTGCAGCACAGCCCGCAGCCCATCAGGTCTGGATGGGCTCTAGGGATAGGGCCAAGGAGCAGGGAAGCTTCCATTTAGTGAGAAGTGAAGGAGAAAGAGCCTGCAAAAGCCAGGGCACTGTCAGTTAGTCCAGAAAGTAGGTCGAACCGGGACCACTGTGCCCAAGCCCTACCCATGACTAGAAAGCTCCTCTTCCTCCAGCGAGGATCCCCCTCCTCTTTTCCCAGACCAAGCTCTCAGGGGACAACTCAGAAGCACAAAAGTCACCACTAGGAGCAAAGGGGACCAAAGAGCCATAAACAGACATGTTTGAGATTTTAAAAGTTTATCTGAATCTCCTCATTCCCAGACTTCCTGGTGGGAGGCAGGCCGGGCAGTAATGTGAGCATCTCAAGGACGCCACAATCACTGCGACCAAGCCAGTCTGTTTCCTCATTTACACAATGAAGGCGATGGACCACATAGTCTCTGATGTCCCACTGCACCCTGACAGCTGACAAATCTGTTTGTCCTCAAAGACAGGTCTGAGAGGGAGGAAAACTGATGGGGATGATGAGTTAGAGCTCCGGGCTCCCTGGGGCTGGAGGCTCATCCATCAGCTGCCGGAGGTGAGAGGCCGCCTTGTCCAGTTTTGACAATTCCAGCTGGAGGGAAGAAAGCTGGACGAGGAGAAAAGGAGGTGAGGATCCAGGAATGAGGCCCCTCCTGGCCCACATTCCCTCAGGGGTTGAACCTTCTGGGGGCTTCCCTCAGCTTACCCTTTGTTGCCTCTGAGTCCCTGCCTCCCCTTCTGATGGGGTCCTGGCCATGAGGCCATCAAGCTGCTTCTGCAACTTGGACCTTCGGGCGGCTAACAGAGGTAGCTGGATCTGGGGGTCCACCAGGCCCTAGGGAAGAACAGGGAGAAAAGGCTCAGACATCTGCCTGCTGCCAGGCCTCCATCCTCCATTAGAAGGTCCCTTCCCCTGCTTTATAGACCTCAGCCGCTCCCTTCCTCCCAGCATGCTTCCCAAGCCTGCCCTAACCCTCCCCATTCCCTCTGGTCACCTGCAGCTCCATGTAGACCTGAACCGTGTCACTGAGTGGAGCCTGGGCCCAGCCGGACGGAGCTGCTGCGCCTGGGGGTAACAGGCCCACAGCCCCACAGTGGCCCAGGGTGCCCAGGGGCTCCAAGAAGGCCTCAAAGAGGCCCTGGTCCCCAGGCTCTGAGCTCTGCAGCAGCACTGGAAAGAAAGAAACTTGTCAGGGGCAAGGCCTCAGCTCCTGCCTCCCTTCCCACCCTGCACCTCCTAATGGGGGGTCTGCCCTTCAGGCTCTGCTCTTTTCCCCACCAGCCCCCTTTTCCTGCAGGACGCAAGCCCAGGACCCGCCTTGCCTCACCTCGGGGCCGGGCTTTAGTGAGCTGGTACGTGGCTCGGAGAGCCCTTAGCACCTGCACAACCTCTTGGACCCGGGAGAAGCGCCGCTCCAGCTCCGGCTGGTGCCAGTGCTCCTGACAATCGGGGGGACCCAGAGTTGGCAAAAGGGCTCCTGAGAGCCTCAGTACCAACCCTTCTGGCTCTGTTCTCGACCCATCCACCCCATCTCCTTAGGGCAATGAGATCTGTCCTTAGCACCACAGAAAATCCACTATCTCAAGGAACATGACAAAAAGTGAGGTGTCATTTAAGAGGTTTTAGATGATCAGTGTTTGATGTCTGTTTAGTTGCTCTGATTGAAATGGCCAACCAAAAATGAATTCGAATTTGAAATGAATTAGTCAAAACTCAAAACCAAATAAGTATAAATATAAATAGTTAAATTTAAAAATAATTTTTGGGTGAGTTCATAGCATTTATCCTTCTGAAATTATTCAAGCTGCACTGAGATTTTGGGGACACCCTATTACTAACTTATCCAACCCTTATCAAAACCATAACATACTATTACTGTTCCTAGTTTAAGCCTGGGGGAAACTGAGGCTCGATCACACAGCCTGAAAACAGCAGTCTAGCAACAGAGTCCTGCTCTTGAGCACTACGCTAATACTGTCCCTCAAGACCCATCGCGGCAACCCTGCAGGAACAATCCATCCTCCCCAGGGCTCCACAGCAAAGTACGAACCATTCCTGCAGATGAGCCCCCTGCAGCAAACCCCTTCAGAAGGCGCTCCCCACCCTTCAGCCGCGGGCCCACTCCGAGGTGCCATGGCCCACTCCCGGGTGCGTGGGACTCACCAAGCTGCAGGTGCTGGGGTAGGGGGCAACCGAGATGCTGGGGGCAGGGGGACAACCAGGCCTGGGGGGCAGCCTCTGCCACAGCTCTTCAGCCAGGAAGGGCATCAGTGGGGCCAAGAGGCGGAGGCCGATGTCAGCGCAGGAGAACAGGACCTGAGGGGGCCCTGGGGGGCGGGGTGATTGCCACAGCACAGGCTTCACAGCCTCCTGGAGAGGAAGCCAATGGTCAGAGGACAGGCCCAGGGCCACAGCCCTCCTCCCTACAGCCACTGCCCTACCCGCCAGCGGGGCAGGCCATGGGTCCTGGGAGAGAGGGACAGGCAGAAGCACTTAGCACTTCTGATATGATCCACAGTCCCAGGACACACTCAGCACAAAGAAGGGAAATTCAAGGCAGAAACTCTCTGCAGTACACGGGGACAGGATTTCCAGGGAAACGTGTCGTTTAGGGGAAAAATCATTGAGTTTTTTGCTTATCAATAGGGAACAGAGGTTTTTAAAAGGCTGAGCTAGGGCAGTGGTCCACAGCCAGCAGCAGCAGCACCACTTGGGACAAGAAATGAATATTCATGACACCCACCCACCCCCACCCCAACCTGCTGAAGGAGCCACTCTGGGGTGGCGGGAGGATCCATGTGCTTTGGAGGCACAAGCCCTCCAGGTGCTTTGGACGTAGGACAGCGTGAGAACCCTTGGTCTAAAGACCACTGTTAGTCCCTCCCAGGCCTCTCTCAGCACGCAGCCTGCCCATGGGCCAAACTCAGCAACTACAGGGACTGCAAAAATTCCCCTCTGCCTTCTGACACTGACTTGTGAGACATTTCTAGAAGTCGCCCTCCTTCTCCTCTCCCCAGGTGACAGGCAGGCAACAGTGCCTGGGCTGCACTGCCGAAACCAGTCCCAGGAAGAGGGGAACTGAGACTCCCTCCTCTCCTCTCCTCTCCTTTCCTAACTGAGGGGAAAACTGGGGAATTATTAACTCCAGAGCTCTCTGCCTTGGAATCGGATTTCCAGAGGAATTAGAAGCAGGCATGGGAATGCCAAGCCTCCCCCAGCCTCGCTCACCAGGTAGACGTCACAGAGGTTGTGGAGCCAGAAGTGGTGCAGGGCGTGAGTGACGAGCGAGAGCTCTCGGGTGAGGAAGCCCCGCTCACACTCCCGGGCGGCCAGGGCAAGGCGGCTCAGGATCCAGGCGTCCATGTGGGAGGAGGGAGACAGCTGCAGGCAAAGAGGGCTTCAGGCCCAGGACGGCCTGACTCCCCCTCCCCTGCCTCCTTCCAGATGCCACCTTGGCCCTCTGACACCTGACTACCCTACTCCCAAGCACCTCTGCTTTCTCTTACCTCCTCAGCAGGCTGTGGCACAAATTTCTCCCCTAAGGCATTGAGGATAAAGCGCAGAGCATTCCAGATCTTGTTGCAGAAATGTCGGCAGCTCTGGACCTCAGAGACTGACAGGCGCAAGTCGCCCCCTGGAAGGGGAGAATCGAGGTAGTCTGCATGTAGGTGGCGGCAGCACCAGAAGTCCTGCCCCTGCCTTGCCCCTGCACAGGTGCCTGCTGCTCTCTGCTCACCCCGAGACCCCTCACCCAGGCTTACCCTGAACTCCATGGGAGCAGAGTGTGAATCTCAGGGCATCTGTCCCACACTCAGGGATCCCATGAGGAAAGTCCTTTTTCTGCAACCAGAGGAAGAAGAGTGGCAGATGCCTTTGTGGCTGCAGGGCCAGGACCCGGGTTGCAGAGGAAGCCAGAGGCGGTGAGCTAGAGCTGGGAGGGGGCAGGCAGCGATGACTCACCTGTGCTGCAGCCACAATGGCCAGCTCTGCGGGGTCCAAATTTCCACTTCTCAGCTTTTCCTGCAGCACCTGGGGATGGAAGGGGGTAATTTACAGCCCAGGTCAAAGGCCCTGCCTCTATAAGGGTCATACTTGCTGGCCTCACTCCTCCCTCAGCCTCCCTTCCTCTCTCCTACAAACCCTGTCCCTCCAGTGGGTTCTTTGTCCTCACCTGCATCTCCACCCCACTGATGATGTCTCTTGGGTCCAGCACATTCCCCAGGGACTTGCTCATCTTCCGGCCCTGCCTGTCCCGAACCATGGGATGAAGAAGCACCTGGGGGCAGGGAGGGGTCAGCAGAGGGGGGTTTCCTTCCTTTGAGATCTCTGGCCCTCTGGCCCTATACTTTTGGGGGTAGGGTGGGAAGTGAATTGGGAAAAAGGAATCGGGAACGTGGAAAGGACATTAGGGGTTAGAAGGGAGGACAAGGTTTGGGTAACACTGGGGTCACAGAAAGCGGCCGGGCACTGAAGGGCTGTTACCTTGCTGAAGGGCAGCTGCCCTGTGAGCTGGGTCCCCAACATGACCATGCGGCCCACCCAGAACAGCAGAAGGTCACTGCCCGTTTCCAAAAGTGACAGCGGGTAGAAACGAGCAAGGTCTGGGGTCTAGGGGGAAGAGGAGCAGTAAGAGGCCCAGGTCCCGGGCCCCTCTCAAGCCTCTGTGGGGGCCCAGCCGTCCCTTCCTTATCGTTTCCCCTTCACTTTCGCCCTCTCAACCCACCTCACCTCTTGGGGCCAGCCCAGGGCAGAAAAGGGGAACAGGGCAGAAGAGAACCAAGTGTCCAGGACATCAGGGTCTGGGAAACAGAAAAAGAATGGGGACAATTGGAACCTTGGCTTCTAGGACCTCAGACCACCGCTGCCACCATTCTAGGCCAACCTCCACCCCCAGAGACCAGGGTTGTCCCCTTTGGCTCCATTCCCAACTTTCCTGACCCTACCTTCTCCATCTCAGGATCAGCTCCCCTCAAAGGCCCAGATGCCCAGTCCCCCACTCCCCTGTGCATCCCTCCCCAGCTCAGGCACTCACCCCTCTCCAGGGCCAGCTCTGCCCCTGGCCTCCCTGTCAGTTCTGCTGCTACCTCTCTGGCCTCAGCCTCTGACCGCCCAACCACCCAACAGTCCTCTTCTCCCTGCAAAAGTAGGAAGGAGTCGGGGAGAGTGAGGAAGAACAGCTGACAGGTGCAAATGTCCCTTGGTTTTCACATCCTCTCATGTGGTCTTAGAGTGGCCAAGTTCCTCCAGGGGTGAGATAAAGAAACGCCACTTCAGGGAGCTTTGATCGCACAGAAGGCTACATGACTACAGCATGAAGCACGTTACCAGGCAGGAGCAGGGCCTGGCACTGCGGAGCTCTGACTCCTGGGCTAGGTGCTCTGCGCCACACCCGGCCCTCCGGGTGCTTCTTCCTACCCACCTGCGCGTGGTCCTCTACAACCAGGTAGGCTGGAATCTGATGGCCCCACCACAGCTGCCGGGAGACACACCAGTCCCTGCCGGGAGGACATCCATGAAGTCTTAGAATAACCAGTCGGTCCCCCCGCCCCATCTCCACGAGAGCTCCCCTTACCCTACGCTTACCCAATATGGGAAAACCAGTGCTGCCAGTTCTTCTGGTGGAAGGAGGGACTGAGCTCCAGGGCCCCCGACTCCACAGCCTGGAGGGAAAAGGGCCTTTAGACAATGTTTCCCTTCCTGCATGGCCTCACCTCCACAGATAGGACGAGTGGCCTCTGAGGTCATTTTAAAACTCAGAAGGACCTCCCAGGCCTCTTGCCAAGATTCTGGGCTTAAGTAAGGATATGAGCCAGCCCTTGCTGAGCCGCCCAGCCTCCATCCCACACATCCTCTCAGTTACCACAGCTGGAGAGGTCTTTGGGGCAGGAGGTCTCCTGCTTCCCATTTCTTCATTCCAATTCTCAGGGAGCTCCCCGAACCCCTGGCCCCAGTCCTTCCTATACTGCAGCCTCACCTGGGCAGCTCGGGCCCCCATTTCCTGGCAGCGGACAAACCACTGGCTCTTCAGCAGGTATTCTATCACGTCCCCAGAACGGCTGAAAGGGAGACAGGGTGAGTCCACTGCTCTTCCGGCCCTGTGACGTCTCCCAGGGGCACAAGACCCCGTGCCATGCCAGGCCCTTGGTACTGAGGATACAATAGTGAATAAAACCGACACGAAGCTCGTATTCTAACAGAGGGGTGCAGAGCCCATCCTATTGTCACCCTTAAGCTTCGTACATTCCCTTTTGGGGGTAGTCCTTAGTGAAGGAGTTAAAATGAGGTTACCTGCAGATGGGCAGTACCATGGGGTGGTTCTGGAGGCCCCGGAACAGGCCCCGTTCACTCAGCACAGACACTATCTTTTCCCGGGCCACAAACCGGTGAAGACCCTGGAGAAAAAGCGGCAAGAGTAAAGATGAAAGGCCTCTAGAGAAATAAGGAACTGGGAGGAGGAGTAGGGGGACAGAGTGCCCCTAAAGGATGGGGTAACATAGGATGGTACCACCTGCAGCCAGTCCCCGCAGAGGGAGGTCATGGTCCCATCCTCCGCAATGACATTCAGAGGGCTCAAGCCGTGTCGGGCCCCCATCTCAGCATCGGCAGGACTGTGAGCTGGGGTCACCTTCACTGCCCCTTGGGGAGCACAGCCATGGTGAGTACTAAACCTGACCTTGGTTTTTGCTTTTCCAGATGTATCATCATCACCCGCACTGCCCCAGGCCCCACGACTTTCTCTGTCTGTGCCTCCCTCCCATTCCCCACTCAGACCACCCTATATGAGGATCTCCCACTCCCACCTTCCTCTTCCTCCTGGTTCCCTCCCCTCCCCTCCAGGACCCCCAACTTTCTCTCCCTCCCTGACTTCCGCTCACCTGTGCCCACATGTGGCTGAACAGCATAGTCTGTGATGAGGGGAAGAGGCTGTCCCATCAAGGGGTGACGAAGCTGTCGCCCGTGTAGATGCTGAAGGGAAGGGAGAGGGATCAGGGACAGGCACCTGTGAGGGGTGGAAGGGTCTGGGCTAGGGCATGAGAACCCCAAGAATAAGAAGGTAGAAAGTGGAAGGTAGTGAGCTAGAGCAAGGTCAGCAAACTCTTAAGGGGCCAGAATGTAGGTATTTTAGGCTTTCAGGCCTAGAGACAAATTCAATCTGCACAATTACTCTATTCTGCCACTGCGGCAGAGCTGAGGAGGGTATATAATAGCAGCCATGAATAATATAAAGGCCGCAAGAGGCCGGGCACGGTGGCTCACGCCTGTAATCCCAGCACTTTGGGAGGCCAAGATGGGCGGATCACGAGGAGATTGAGACTATCCTGGCTAACACGGTGACACCCCATCATCTCTACTAAATTACATTACTTAAAAATTACATTACTTAAAAAATTAATTACTAATTTTTGTAAAAATACAAAAAATTAGCCAGGCATGGTGGCACGTGCCAGGCGTGGTGCCACACTCCTAGCTACTCAGGAGGCTGAGGTAGAGTTGCTTGAACCCGGGAGGTGGAGGTTGCAGTGAGCCAAGATCGTGCCACTGCACTCCAGCCTTCGTGACAGAGCAAGACCCCGTCTCAAAAAAACAGGCCGCAAGCTGGATCAGGACCATGGGTCAGTTTGTCAACCCCTGACCTACAGAAAAAGTATAAGAGGAGGAGGGAGTCAAATCAGAACCACTGAGAGAAGTCTCAGGAAAAAGAAGTAGAAGCAAGAGAGAAAGAGCCACCATTTAAAACCCAAGACAAGAGAAGGCCATGGGCGGGGCAGGCCAGAGTGCAAGAGTACACTGGGTATTACCGTGTATCTCGAGTCGTCTGGATGAACGGCCACAGCCACGTCTCCAGGCAGCGTCTCTGGCCTCGTGGTTCCTACCACAACCTCTGCATCTGAAGACAAACATTTAAACACTTGGAGGTGGTCATCATCCTCACCCCTCACTGCCAACATAGTTGAACGCAGTAGAACTGGAAAGGGGAAGGGGCAGGGAGTAGTTAAGGTGGAAGAGGCCCCCAGGAGTGACTAGAAAGAAGTAGGAGCAGTGTTTATAGGAACCCAGGGTTTCCCATAAGTTAATGACCAGAGGCCTGAGAGGGTGTCTGGTGCTAAGGAATTCCCTGATAATTTGCATGGAAGAAATGGGGGCAGCATTAATTAAAGCAACTATAATAGAATTTTTGCTGGGTGCCCAGAGGACACTGGGGATTCTCAGTGTCCTCATCACAAATGCTGTACATTCTTCAGGGGGAGCACCAGCTCCTCCTACAAGAAGCTTCCTCTGACTATTCCAGCTCATCTGTCTTCCCTTTCTTTGAGCTCTTCAGAACATTTTCCATAAAAACCACACCTTAGAGGCCAGGCGCGGTGGCTCACACCTGTAATCCCAGCACTTTGGGAGGCCAAGGCAGGCGGATCACAAGGTCAGGAGTTCAAGACCAACCTGACCAACATGGTGAAACCCCATCTCTACTAAAAATACAAAAATTAGCTGGGCCTGGTGGCACGCGCCTGTAATCCCAGCTACTTAGGAGGCTGAGACAGGAGAATCACTTGAACCTGGGAAGCATAGGTTGCAGGAGCTGAGATCGTGCCATTGCACTCCAGCCTGGGCAAAAGAGTGAGACTCCATCTCAAAACAAAAAAACAAAACAAACAAAACAAAAAACACACACCTTAGAACTGATCTGTCTCTTTCCTGGGTAGCGCACTCCTGAAGAATCACACCAAGCTATCAAAGGGCAGTAACCACATGCACTTTTTGTACATCCCCCAGAAGATCCTGGGTAAGTGCCCACACTGAGGCGAACATTACCAAGGTTCATGTGGGAGATGGACTGACGGTTTCCTAGCAGCCAAACATGGGCTCCAGAAAACAAAAAATGGAGGTAAACGGGTGACCCTGCAGAGTACTATGCTCACCAGGCTCTCCATCCACAGGGAAGGCAACAGAAAATAGGAGGCCAAAAGACACAGGGGTAGGGCAGCCAGGCAGTCGAAGCTGTGTACGGCCAGGCAGGGGCCGGTTCTCCACCTGGAAGCGCCGAGAAAGCTGGGTCAGAGGGCAGCCTTTCTGCAAGGTTCATGCCCAGGCTTCACTCTGCCAGTCATCCATCTGCCCAGCCTCCCTGCAATCCATCTAAAATCCATTTGGAGGATTCAGGAGCTACCTCCCTCTGCCCTCACCCAATGCTTATGCAGTCACACTTCTAATAAATATTCGCCGGGCACTTAAGCCATGGCCAGGTATCTTGCCAAGCACCTATGTGAATTCTCATTTAATTTTTACAACATCCCCACGATGCAAGCATTCCATCATCTCTAATTTACAGATTGAGGAAGCTGAGGCTTAAAGAGACTAAACAGCCTGCCAAAAGCCACACAGCTGTCACAAGCAGGCCTCAGATTTGAATCCAGGCACCCTGGCTCCAGAGTCTGAGCTCTTAACCATTAACGACCACTCTGCCTCAGAGCTCTCACAAACCTGCTTCTCTTTCTCCAACTCACCTCAATGTCCGAGATGGCTGATCTTAAAGCACATGACCAGTTGACAAGCTGACGGTTCCGGTACAGCAACCCCGCCTTGTAGAGCCGCACAAAAGCTTCAGTCACAGCCACAGAGGAGCCCTGGAATGACCTGAGTGTCCACCTCTAACAGCCACTTCTCAGCCCATCACCCTATTCAGGGACCCAGGCATTGCTACCTCCCTGCCCCACACAGATCTCTAAACATCCCCCAATGCTCACAGGGACCAAGGCACGGAACTCACAACATCCATGGTAAAACACTCTCGGTCCCAGTCCAGGGAGGCACCCAGAGCTCGCAGCTGCTCACAGATCTCTCCACCTTTCCTGTGCCCAGAGAGATCCTTGTCAGCAAACTCTTCCCGAGCACTTCCTATGTACCAGGTCCAGCGATGTCCCCAGCAATGCCAGGTGTTGGAGGAAAATCAAGTGAGGATGGCATTGATCTCGCCTCTAGAGGCTAATAGAAATGGACTTACAAACCCAGTATGGGGTTTTCTAAGATATTAAAAGAGGCAAAAGTTTCTATAGGAAGAGAGGAGGGATAGTCATATTGTGGGAAATCCAAAGATGCTTCACAGAGATGGCATGAGATAACAGACCCGGAAGAATGAGGGTAATTCCATGGGAATTGAAAGGTGGGAATGGGTAAGTGAAAGAAGGTGAGATTTAGACAAGAGAAACTGGGGTAAGTAAAGAGAAAGAAAAATATATATATATAAAAAAATACACACACACACGAATATTCTAATGCATATGTAATATCCATACATATAAGGCTTGGAAACTCCACCAAACGTTAAGGGGCTCCAGAGCTTCCATCTCTGAGGAAGTCAGGGCTGTGTCGGGAAGCGCCAGGGATTACAAGTCAGAAGTGATAGTGGTGGGAGGCAAGAAACCAAATCTGCCATCTGGGCCCCCTGAGCCCTGCCCATCATACTCACGCCTCCTTCCACTGCCACACCTCCCTAAGGAAGGCCTCCCGGCTCAGCTCATGTCTCCTCACTCCCCGTTCCTTCCACAGTTGTTTCTCCACCACAGCCTGCAGTTGGATTCAGGGCAAATGAACAGAGTCAGGTTGCTTTGGGGGAAGAAATTGCTTTCACCCAAGAAAAGGAACATGTAACAGAAGACATACTTGTGTAGCGATTCCTGCGTGATCTGAACCAGGGACCCACAGCACTTGATCCCCACGCATCCGGTGCCTGCAACAAAAATGCCCTCCGGTGAGCCCTGGGCTTAAATGTTTATTCTCACTCATTCCTGCCCTTCCTATTTCCCTTCCAAGAACTCAAGCAGCCCCCACACCCCTCTCACCAGCGCACGAGGGCATCCTGTATGGCCACCGTGAGTGCGTGGCCAATGTGCAGGGAGCCAGTGACATTGGGAGGTGGGATACACATGGAAAAGGTCTCCCCTGTAGCTTGGGGCAGCTGGGCCTAGAGGAAGAAAAAAAGTCAAAGGGGCAAGAGAGAATTGGATTGGTGAAAGAGCACCCTCTACTGTCTCCAGAACAGAAAGAACTTCAGGGAAGAACTGTCCTGCAAACAACAGAGGAGAGTGGAGAGGAGGGAATTGACCAGGGGGAATCCGCCAAGAGAAATCTTGGGAGACACCAGAGCCAGAAAGAAGGCAAGGTCTACAATGTGAGCTCAACTCTGAGGCTCCAGTTGTATTCAACAGCCACGCTGTCCTGGAGATCATTTAGGACCCCTGCCTGCCAGATACTAACCTGATATTCTGGTTTGAAGAAGCCCTCTCGTACCCACCACGGGTACCAGGCAGCCTCAACATATCGGGGACTGTATGCAGGCGGCAGGGGCCCAGAGACATCTGTGGAGGCAGAGGAGAGCTCCACTAACCACTGAACTTGTTCCCAGGCTGCATTTCAGCAGGCCAAATGGGCAACACAAATGTGAAAGAAAAGGCTTTCTTATTCTACTTACCTTTCTTTTCACCGGGTTTCGTAGGGATTTCATACAATACTACCTCCTTAGGACTCCAGGCCTTAATGGATTCTGCAGGTGACTGAGAAGAGAAAGCAGAAGAGGCTGGGATCCTGTATACCCCAGACTGCATTTCAGCCCATCTCCTCCAGCCCCTCCCAAATCTCAGAAACCCAAGGACAAGCTGTCTAACCCCTAACCTTGCTCTCCCCTGCTATGTCAGCCTCCAGAGTCGCCTGCTTCTCTCGCAGGCGTTTCTGTTTGGCTTCACGGTTCCTCCGGGAGATAGGAGATCCATGGGGCTCCGACTGTGTAGAAACGGAATGAAACCTGGGGAGGCCCCGTGAGTGCCTCAGCCCCCAAAATGGTGGTCGAAAAGAGGCGAGAGGCAAATGAGGCATCAGGAGTGTTTGGAAAGGGGCCGAGATCTGTTCTGGATAGAGAGAGTGCACATTAGGATATGGGGGTGGAGGAGGGTCACTCCCCTTGTCCCATCTTTCCTGTCTCTAATTAGCACAGGTCTGTAATTCCAAGTCTCTATTCCATCCCACACAACCTTTCCTCCTTGAGGGCTAGAGTGCATGGTGTCGACAGCGCCATGGAGCCACGGAGACCAGGGCTCTTCCGGAACAGGACCGGAGTGTCTGGACTTAGCGGTGACCACTAACTGACATATGAGAGGACAGGGCTCAGAAACTCAGGGAGATGACGGGCATCAGCGCGCCCAGGAGCCAGCAAGGAGTCCTGCCAGGGCCGCTGCGATCTCCACCTGCCCAGGGGCCTCCTGCAGTGCCCACAGGCCGGCGCGGCCCGGCCTTCCCGCCCATCCCAACGCCTGGGCCCAGGGCCCGCAGCGTCTCCCACTTCCAGGAGGCCGCCCCCGCGCGCGCTCACCGGGAGGCCCCGCCGCTATCCCAGGGCGCCCCGCGGCGGCAGGGACTGGGGGCTCCACCAAACCCGACCCTGGAACTTGGCCCCAGAGCCGCGCGGCGCATGGGGGCGGGACCCCGGGCGGCGCATGCGCAGCAGCTGGCTTCGGCCCCACCCTCTCCCTCCCGGTCCAATGGCTGTCGACTAGAGGAGCGAGTCCGCCGCCAATGCAAACCCCACCGGGAGGCGCCCGTGACCGCACTGCTAGCTATCACAACTTTATTAGACAAGAAAAGCCCTGACGCGTAAATAAAAAACACCTGAGTTCTGAGGCCCCGCCCCGCCCGGTCCCGCCCGCCGAGGTCCAAGTCCCGCGCTCTCAGGAGCTGTGTTTCTGCCGCTTCCAAAAGCGCTTGACGTCGCTGTGCCCGGCCGGGGTCACCACCATGAGCCGCTTGGCCGAGTTCTCGAACACGAGCACGCCCAGCTCCCGCGCGTGGGCCAGCAGCAGCTCAAAGTCCACTTGCGACAGGAACTGGTTATACAGGACACCTGGGGTTGGCAGGACGGGAGGGGCGCGGGGAGAAGACGAGAAAGTGAAGCTCGGAGCTCCTGTTGGGAATCCCCCCAGCTCCTTCATGGCAGCCCTGGACGCGGTCTGGGCTCGCCCCCACCGCAATTTTAGAAACTAATTCTCTATGTTTGTCTGCTCAGGGGTTCCTCTTAACACCATATTCAGAAAGGCCTAATACAAATTACTGTGAATTATTCCCTCTCCTAGCCAAATCCAAAGTGCATTGATTTGGGACGATTTGTTTACTACCGACTCACCCCAAAACAAACAAAAAAACTGTCTTGCCAGCTTTTCTCTCCTAGTCCATGAAGTAAAAAATAAAATGCATGAAAAGCTTTTACACTTTATCAAGACTGAATTGTCTGCCCTTTCTCTGGCCAGTGACCAAGACTTGGCCACCAGAAGCTACTCACCCTCAGTGAACCGGAGTCTGTCCCTTTCCAGCTCCCAGAGCCGGATCTGGTCTGTGATGGTGGGGGGCAGCACAGGTGTCTGCAAGGAGCAAGGGTTGGCTGTAGGGACTCAGGAATACTGCCCCAAACAACCCGGCCCTCCGCTTCTTCCCCCAGATTTGGATGCCCCTTTTTCTTTTCCATCATCTCATCACCAGCTGCCAGCCTCTGACATCTTGGAGCCTGTCTGTACCTGTTTGAGCATCACTGGGTGGGCCCTTGTCCTTAGGAAATGGATTATCTAGGAAAACAGACAAGAATGGCATGAGGGCTCCAGCAAGAAGGCAGGAAAGCCATCTGAGCTGTCACCTAATGTCACTGGAACATCAGCTTATTCTAAAAACTCCTAACTCCTGTCATCAACTCCACCCATCCCAGTTCAGCTGTTATCCCAAGTTGCTGCTCCCAGCAACTTGGGATATTCCTTTTCTGGCACATTCTCCCTTTCCAGTAATGTTTTGTTTTTCTTTCTTTAAAATAGCAAAAGCTACCTTTTTTTTTTTTTTTTAAAGCACTTATTGCATGGCAGGTGCTGAGCTCAATGCTTTACCCCTATTCTTCCAATGAATTATCCCTGCAACCCTGAGGTAAGAACTGTCACTTACTAGATGAGGAAACTGAGGCTCCCAGAAGCAAAACAACTATGTCTAGTTTACGCAGTTAGGATGTGGTGGTGCCAAGGCACAAATCCACAGCTATACCTCCTCCCTCCATGTTTCTTTCCCCTCAAGAGTCTACCTGTTCTCACACCCAAAGCCTTCATTTCTTTTCAAACACAGACAACTCACCACTACCTATTATAACAGACTCAGAGCTAGCCTTCCATAATGTGACCCTCTGTGCCCCACAGCCCAAGTGCAGCCTGTCTTCCTGCTCTACCTCTCCCAAGTGGGAATACCTGCTGGGCTGTGATGCCACTGGCGATTGCCTGCTGCACACTCTCCCGGGTCACCTGCGCCACCACCATGTTGGGGAACCGATAGAGCATCTCAGAGAAGAGGGCAATGAGGGCAATCTGCAGCTCCGACTCTGAGCCAGGGATAGAAAGAGGATGAGGAGGCCACCCCCACACCCAGACTCCCTCAAGCCCTTCTTTCAAGTGTCATGAGAAATGTCAGAGAGCTCTGAAAACTGCCAGGTAAACATGAACAGAAACTGGCATTCCCTCACCCCCAACCTTCTCTTCCGGGGCACTCTGTCCCACCTCACCTGTGTAGGCATACAGTCGGTAATTGGTTTCCACCACAATGAAGCCTGGCTGATGCACAGTGCCCCCAGCTCCAGAGACACCTGACGAGAGATTGATGGCCAGGCGCGTGGGGTAGTAACGCCGAGATTTCCTCTGGAAAGGATAGAACGGCAGATGCCTTGTCTCAGAATTCACTGCCTTACATCTTCCTGCCTGAAATACCAGATCCCTCCCAAGATGCAGAACCTCAACCTCCAACTTCTCTCCCCCAAGAGACCCAAGTATTCAGTTCTGGCAACTGCTTCCTGCTACTTCCCCGAGACCCCACTCCTTTTTAAAGGCGAAGGCAACACACCACCCTGTTTCTTCCCTGGAAGCCACTCATCTAGGCGCTCATACCTTCCTCTGGAAAACAAGCCCAAACTCACGCAGATGTTGCAGGAAGTTCAACAGAGAATCACTCATACCTTCCACAGAGTAATCCTGAGGAACAGAGGTTTCCAGCTGGGGTCCCAAACACAACCCACCCACCCCCAACCCCATCATTCATTCTGTCTTTCTCCATCCACCTCTGCTCGTTCTGTGTTCATTCTTATCTTCTCACTCCACTGCCCCACAACTTGCTTTTCCCTTCCCATCTCTATACCCTTCAGCCCCCTGCTTACCTTGCCCAGAGTAGAGAAGCTGAGCTGGAAGAGGAAGGAGAGAATCTCTACTAGGTCCATGCCCCGGCTCTAGGGAGAAAGAGGCAGAGACAAAGGAGGGGGGATGGGAGGGAGACAATGGGAAGAAAGGGACAGAGAAGAGAAAATCAGGGAACAGTCTGTAGACAGGAATCTCTCAGTGAGACCTGAGAGGAGCAGAGCTTGCTGGCAAGTGGCCCCGGCCTCCTCACCTGGGCTGTCTGCAAATACTGCAACATAAAGTACCAGAGCTGAGCCGGGGTGTCCAGCAACAGGAACTGGAAGCCAGCGGAAGTAATGCAGGGCGGCTCTCCAGGTTCAGTACTACAGACAAAGACCGGGACAATGACGGTGATATGCAGAGAAAGACTACTACCCCCGCTTGTCCGCTCACATTTTTTCTTTGTATCTCTAGCTGTATTCTACTCAGCTTGCCTTTTCCAGCTAATGTCCTCTGAGCTTGACTAGCCCCAGATACCATTTCTTAGGGACCCAAGGAGATGGCACTGCAGAGAGCTGCTATACCTCCGGTTTCCTCACCTCTTCATGAGCCCAGCCTGGCTGAGGAGCTGAGCCAAGTCCTGGCTGACAGCTGCACTGGGGGAGCCCACCATGAAGTGCAAGACCACCTGAAAAACAGAAGAGAACAGGGAGACCATGCTCCAAGGGCCATGGGAAGTAGAAGCACAAGCAGAGACACACACAGTCCCAAGTGCTTACCTCCCATCGCTCCTCGGCATACTTGTCAAGGGAGGGAACGTCCCGGGCATGCTTGTCTGGTCCCAGCTGACTTGTGTCATCAGACCAGGCCTTCCCCCTACGGCCAGGATGGGCCAAGAGTAAGGAACACTGGCCAGGAGCTCACACCTGTAATCCCTGTACTTTGGGAGGCCGAGATGGGTGGATCACTTGAGGTCAGGAGTTTGGACCAGCCTGGCCAACATGGTGAAACCCCATCTCTACAAAAAATACAAAAAATTAGCTGATGGTTGCCTGTAATCCCAGTCATTCAGGAGGCTGAGGCAGGAAAATCACTTGAACCCAGGAGGTGGAGGCTGCATTGAGCCAAGATCGCACCACTGCACTCTGCCTGGGTGACAGAGCAAGACTCTGTCTCAAAACCAAACAAAACAGAACAACAAAAAAAGAGTAAGGAACCCTGTCTGTATTCCTTGCCACCCTTCTGCCTTCTTTCCACCCTTATCCTCAGGGGCCATGAGTGGGGGACATTTCCTACACCACACACTGCAGCTGATCCAACTTACTCCTAAAGGAGCTCCCAACGTGGAGACCACAAGGTTCCGGGGAGGCCCCCAGGAGCTCCCCCTCCCAAACTGTAATTAGCGGTTTAATAAGCAGCAGTTCCCCTGCCCTAGCTTAGGAAGAGAGAGAAGTGACATACCCACCCAGAAGGGCAATGCGGAGGTTCTGGCGGAAAATGGGGTTGAGGATGAGGCCCTGGAGCCCGCCTGGGAGCAGCTGGGTGTGCCAGATCCGGAGGCCGCTCAGCAGCCCTGTACTTTCCTCCTGAGCCCTGGAACAGAAGCAGAGAGGTGAGCAGGGTATTTGGAGAACAAAAAGGAGGACCATAAAAGCCACCTCTCTGCCTGTTCTGAACTTGCTGATCCCTGGAACACTGTTCCACAGAGTGAAATTAGTATCTTCTGAAGACAAATTCTTTACTGCATTACCTATCAGAGCCTTATTACAGATATCACACATAACTCTGTAAGAGGGAAGATACATCTGAAAGCAAGAGGTCAGCTGGGAAATAAATAAAAGGGAAAAGGCAGTATGCAGAGTTTCCCAAATGTATTTATTTTTAAGTTTTGTGATATACCTATTAATACATCCTGGAAGTGCTCCAAGGAACAGTAGTTTGGGAAATGTAGCTGTTGAGAAATTTGTATCTGGCTGAGACTTACTTGCTGAATTCCTTCTTTACCCACAGGGCTACAGCAGCTTGTGGCAAAGGCTGCTCCAGAAAGAGCATCCGCATCACCCAGTTCTTAGCCAAGGATGGGAGCTCCCTGAACAGGGACAGAGGTCAAAGGTTAATATCAGAAGCTGCATTGTATCTGCATCTCTGCCCTCACTTAACTCTAAAACATCTCATCTCACTCCACCACAACTTTACCAGTCCTGCTGTTTTGGCCCCCACACTTTGGAGCAATTTCCAACCCGCACCCCCAGTCCCCACCCCTACCCCAGCCTGCTACACTTTTACCTGTTATATTTTATTCCAGTCCGCAGACCCCATTACATTTCCCTGCCATGAAGGGGATCCTCACCTGAAGACAGCCAGACAAGTGGCAGGGTGCCCATATAATCGGTCCAATACCCCAGGGCTCAGGCCCCCTAAGAATTCCTGCAGATTCCTGCATTGTAGGTGTACTCGGTTCAGTCCCCTTGAA
Organism: Theropithecus gelada; assembly: GCF_003255815.1. NCBI lineage: Eukaryota > Metazoa > Chordata > Mammalia > Primates > Cercopithecidae > Theropithecus > Theropithecus gelada. The sequence continues at coordinate 2,603,822 of NC_037671.1, read as the reverse complement.
GGGGTGCTCTCCATCACCTGAGGAATGCAAACATCAGAAGCGCACCCCCACCATCCATGCCAGTGTCACCCCTGACCTTTCTGATTTCAGATCCATCAGTCCCCACAATAACCCCACCTTTTCTGTGGCCTCCTTTCCCATGACACTCAATTCCTCTGGTTTCTCACAAACCTGACCAATCTCCGTCCCTTTCTTGCCTCCTCACCCTGTTTCTGCCCTTCAACTCCAGTCTTTCCTCTGCTCCAAGTGACAGAATTGTCAACTGTCCTGTGTTTGCAAGATCATTTTGTATTTCAATGACTTGTCTCATCTTTGGCTAAACAGAGACAAAGAAAATTGAGCCCACACCTCTCTCTTCCATCCCTCCTGGTCAGATCAGTCTATAAGCTCCAAATCTACCCGAACTTCCTATCTTCTATCTCTTAGCCCACTTCTGCTAAGTACGGCGGTAACCTCTCCCCTCCATGCTTCCCAAATCTAAAGCCACCTCTTTTCCCTTCCCAAGTCTAGTTCACGCCATTCACCCTGACCCACGCCTTCCGATCTCCTAGCTTCTCCCTGCCTTCCTCCCACTCCTCGCCTCTCACTCACCTCTCTCTCTCTCATACCTCTGCCACTCCCGCCCTCCTAGGTCCCCTCACCACTCTGTCGATCCTCCTCGCGCACCCCGAGTCTCGGGCCGTCGCTTAATCGGAGCCAAAGTCTCGCATTGGCTCCTGGAAACTGAGGGAAAGATGGTGAAAAAAATGCGAAGAAAAGATGGGGAAAGCGACGAAAGATTTCACAGGGAAGAGCCCAGAATGGAGAATTCAGAAGAGAAGGGAGGTAAGGGGAGGAGTGGAAAAGTGAAGAGGATTAGAATAGACGATGCACACACCCGGCGCGGGGGATGCTGGGAATTGGAGTCTTGTCTTTGCTCTCCTTAGAGCCGGCTGAAGTGCGTCTGACTACAAATCCCGAAAGGCACGGTGGGGAAGCCGAAAGGCAAGGAGCCGGCATTTAATTGAGAGAGCGGGAGACACCAGAAGCCGGACCAGTTGGTTCTGCCAGAACCAACTCCGCCCACGCTGCTAACGGCGCATGTAACTGGATGGAGCGGGAGGCGGGTCGGGGAAAGTAGAAGTGCCTGGAGGGCTTCCGTGCGGAGGCGCGCTATGGCGACTTGGTGGTGAACCGATTAGACTTAGAGACCACAAAACTGGATTCCGTGAGCACAATTACTCCCCGTAAAATTGGGATAATGCACACTCCGGGCCGGACGCGGTGACTCACTGCTGTAATCCCTGCACTTTGGGAGGCCGAGGCGGGCGAATCACCCGAGGTCTGGAGTTCGAGACCAGCCTGGCCAATATGGTGAAATCCCGTCTTTACTAAAAATACAAAAATTAGCCGGGCGTGGTGGCGGGCACCTGTAATCCCAGCTACTCGGGAGGCTGAGGCAGGTGAATCGCTTGAACCCTGGAGGCGGAGGTTGCAGCGAGCCAAGACAATGCCCTTACACACCAGCCTGGGCGACAAGAGCGAAACTCCATCTCAAAAAAAAAAAAAGAAAAAGAAAGAAAGCGTACACACTCCGGAGAGTTTCCACGAGTTAACGATTAACATGATCCAGTGCACCTTACTTGGCGGTAAGTACTCAATAAATCTTAATTTCTTCTCAAATTTTTTCTCCACCACTCCTCAAACCGTCTACTTAGAAAACCCAGATAAATTCAGTTTTTAGGACACTGACTGTTTGCTGTGATTTGATTTATGAACCTACTACAGAGAAAGGCAGAGATCTTCACCCAAACCCAGAACTACACATTTCCCCAAATTCCTATAAGCAAATTTTGTTATTCCCATTTTATAGACTGGAAGACTGGAGCCTGGCGAGATTAAGAAATTTGCCTGCAGCCTGGCGAGGTGGCTCAGACCCGTGACCCCAGCTGTTTGGGAGGCTGAGGCAGGAGGATCGCTGAAGACTAGGAGTTTGAGGCTACAGTGAGCTATGATCACGCCAGTCTGGGCGACAGAGTGAGACCCCCATCGCGCGCTCTCTCCCTCTCTCTCTCTCTCTCTTTTTTTGAAACGGAGTCTCTCACTCTGTCGCCCAGGCTGGAGTGCAGTGGCATGATCTCAGCTTATGGCAACCTCAGCCTCCTGGGTTCAAGTGATTCTTTTACGTCAGCCTCCCAAGTAACTGTGGGACTACAGGTACGCACCACCACGCCCGGCTAATTCTTGTATTTTTAGTAGAGATAGGGTTTCACCATGTTGGCCAGGCTGGTCTCAGGGTTTCACCATCTTGGCCAGGCTAGTCTCAAACTCCTAACCTCAGGTGATCCACCTGCCTCAGCTTCCCAAAGTGTTGGGATTACAGGCGTGAGCCACTGCACCCAGCCTGAGACCCCCATCTCTTAAAAAAAAAAAAAGGAAAAAAAAAATCCCTACAATCAGACAGAAAGTGCCCAAGCTGGGGTTTGAAGCACATTTGCAAGAGACCAGAGATCAAAATGGTGATGACTATGTAAGACTTTGTTATACTTTGTAGCCCACCCATGTTTTCTGTTGTCCCTGTTTTTTTTGTTTTTTTTTTTTTTTTAAGCAATTAATGTTTTAAAATCTTCAAAGAACAGCTAAAAATTGACAAAGCTTCTTTATGGCAAACTTTAGGTAAGGTTGAAAGACAATTTACAATCTAGGAAGAAATGATTGATGAAATAAACAAAATACAAAAAGCTGTTACAAAGGAATAAGAAAAAGAAACATAATGGAAACATTGGGGCAGACCACTGCTTACTCCTTAGCCCTGCTCAGCAAGGAGCAGCTAAAAAAAAAAAGAAATAATGAAAGAAAAACAAAAGAAAGAGGCCTGGCAGGGTGGCTCAGGCCTGTAATCCCAACACTTTGGGAGGCCAAAGCAGGTGGGTCACTTTAACTCAGGAGTTCCAGACCAGCCTGGTCATCATACAGAAACTCCATCTCTTCAGAAACAAAACAAAACAAAACAAAAATTAGTTGGGTGTAGTGGTGTACTCCTGCAGTCCCAACTACTCAAGAGGCTGAGGTAGAAGGATCACTTGGGCCCAAGGATTGAGGCTGCAGTGAGTAGTGATAGCACCACTGCACTCCAGCCTGAGCAACAGTGTGAGACCCTGTCGCAAAAGGAGAGGGGAAGAAAGGAAAGGACAGGGGAGAACTGGGGAGGGGAGAGGAAGGGAAGGGTAGTTAGGGGGAAAGAAGGAAAGAGAAAGAAAGATTGACCAAAGCAAAAAGAAAGTTAAACAAAATGTCAGAAATGTTTTAAAAATAAAAAAATTGGGCGCAGTGGCTCACGCCTATAATCCCAACACTTTGGGAGGCTGAGGCGGGTGGATCACCCAAGGTCAGGAGTTCAAGACCAGCCTGGCCAACATGGTGAAACCCCATCTCCACTAAAAATACAAAAATTAGCCGGGCGTGGTGGCAGGCGCCTGTAATCCCAGCTACTCAAGAGGCTGAGGCAGGAGAATCGCTTGAACCTGGGAGGCAGAGTTTGTAGTGAGCCAAAATTGCGCCATTGCACTCCAGCCTGGGGAACAAGAGCGAGACTCTCTCAAAAACAAAACAAAACAAAACAAAACAAAATGCAAAAAATTGACCAGGCCTGGTACTGTGGTCCCAGCTACTCAGGAGGCTGAGGCAGGAGGATTGTTTGGACCCAGGAGGTCAACACTGCACTGAGCTGTGATCATGCCACTGCACTCCAGCCTGAGCTATAGAGTAAGGAGACCTTGTCTCGAAAAAAAAAAAGAAGAAGAAGAGGAAGATGAAAAGAAAAGAGAAAAAGAAATTGGCTGGGTGTGCACACACCTGTAGTCCTAGCTACTCCAGAGGCTGAGGTAGGAAGATCACTTGAGTCCAGCAGTTCAAGGCTGCAGTGAGCTACAATTATACCACTGCACTCCAGCCTGGCTGCAGAATTAGACTCTCTCTTAAAAATAAATAGGCCAAGCGCCGTGGCTCACGCCTGTAATGCCAGCACTTTGGGAGGCCAAGGCAGGTGGATCACCTAAGGTCAGGAGTTCAAGACTAGCCTGATCAGCATGGTGAAACCCTGTCTCTACTAAAAATATGAAAATTAGCCGGGCATGGTGGCAGGAGCCTGTAATCCCAGCTGCTTAGGAGGCTGAGGCAGGAGAATCACTTGAACCTGGGAGGCAGAGGTTGCAGTGAGCTGAGACTGTGCCATTGCCCTCCAGCCTGGGCAACAAGAATGAAACTCCGTCTCAAAAATAAATAAATAAATAAAAATAAATAAATTGGCCGGAGGCAGTGGCTCACACCTATAATCTCAGCACTTTGGGAGGCTGAGGCGGGTGGATCACTTGAGGTCAGAAGTTCAAGACTAGCCTGGGCAACATGGTGAAACCCCGTCTCTACTGAAAATACAAAAATTAGCCAAGCATAGTGGCTGGCGCCTGTAATTCCAGCTACTTGGGAGGCTGAGACAGGAGAATCGCTTGAACCCAGTAGGCCGAGGTTGCAGTAAGCTGAGATCACACCACTGCACTCCAGCCTGGGCAACAGAGCAAGACTCTGTCTCAAAATAAATACATAAATAAAATTAAAATATAAAAGTTTAGCAAAAAAGAAATTAAGGATTATCAACCTCAGTGTTCGTCAGGGTATAGGAGCATACTCATACACCTTTGCTGAAAATTGAGGCCTGGTCCAGTAGCTCACACCTGTAATCTCAGCACTTTGGGAGGCCAAGCCAGGCAGATCGCTTGAGCACCAAAGTTTGAGACCAGCTTGGGCAACATGGTGAAACCCTGTCTCTACAAAAAATACAAAAATTAGCTGGGCATGAGGAGGCATGCCTGTAGGCCCAGCTACTTGGGAGGCTGAGGCAGGAGGGTTGTTTGAGCCCTGGAGGCAGAGGTTGCAGCTAGCTGAGATCACACCATTGTACTCCAGACTGGTCAACAAAATGAGACTCTGTCTCAAATTAAAAAACAAAACAAAAAAAAAGTGAAATAGGCACAGCTTTTTTGGAGGGGGTGGGGGGACAGAGTCTTTCTCTGTCACCCAGGCCGAATGCAGTGGCGCGATCTCGGCTCACTGCAATTTCTGTCTCCCAGATTCAAGCAATTCTTGTGCCTCAGACTTCCGAGTCGTTGGGATTACAGGCGTGAACCACCATGCCCTGCTAATTTTTTTTTGTATTTTTAGTAGAGACAGGATTTCACCATGTTGGCCAGCGTATTAGTGGGCATGGTAGTTCAAAAAAGAGAATTCCTGTGCTAGGGAACTCATGACCTCCTTGCCTCAGGCAGCATCCTGGAGAGAAAGAACAGAGAGCCAGGGCCGGGGGCGGTGGCTCACACCTGTAATCCCAGCACTTTGGGAGGCCAAGGAGGGTGGATCACAAGATCAGGAGTTCAAGACCAGCCTGGCCAACATGGTGAAACCCCATCTCTACTAAAAATAAAAAAATTAGCCGGGCATGGTGACAGGCGCCTGTAATCCCAGCTACTCAGGAGGCTGAGGCAGGAGAATCATTCAACCCAGAAGTCAGAGGTTGCAGTGAGCTGAGATAGCGCCACTGAACTCCAGCCTGGGTGACAGAGCAAGACTTCATCTCGAAAAAAAAAAAAGAACAGAGAGCCAGGAACCCACAAACCCACTTCCCACAGGCTTTACCATTGACTAACTGTGCTACTTTGGGCAAGTTATTTAACATAACAGAATTTTCTTCTCTGTGAAATAATTTCAACTACTTCATATATTGTATTAAGTAAGATATAATATGTAGTAATTTCAATACCTGGCGTATAGTGGATGCTCAGTAATATATTATCATCATTATTGTAACTTTCACTTATTAATCCTAGTTCTAGTTCTGTAACTACATAGAATCTGTTAGTCTGTCAGATATTTGATACAATTCTTTCTTTCAACCAATATTGAGCCCTGTGTTCCAAGAATTTGCCCATGTGCAACTTATAGTTTAGTGGGAGGGGCAGGTATAAAAAGATGTGTAAAATTACACACAAATACATGTAAAATTACACACGTAATAAGTGCTACAAAGAAGAGATTCATGTGCTCTGAGATTATCAGTAGGCGATTTGACCTAGTTGGGGAAGTCAGGAAAGACTGCTGAAGGGCAAGCAGGAGTTAACAAGGCACAGACAGCAGGGAACATTGTTCCAGGTGAGGGAACAGCATGCCCTGAAGGCCACATGGCAGGAAGTACTGTGGCCCACTGGGCAAATCTGAAAGAAGGCCAGTGGTCACAGAGGAGAGCAATCAGTTGAGGGAGGGTGCTGGAGAGGTATGTGGGGGCCAACCTTGGCCAGAAGGATTTTGTTCTGTATTCTAAGGGTAATGAAAAGCCACTGCTGGATTTGAAATGAAGGATTAGGGTCAGATTTATGTGCTTTAAAGATAACTGTAGTTGCAGGGCTGAAAACAACCCAGAGAGGAGCAGAGGCAGATCCAGGTGACCAGCTGGGAGACCACTGCAGGAGTCCAGGCAAGATGGAGGCAGCGTGTGCCAGGAGGGCGACGGAGACAGAGAGGACAAGTTCCAGGGAGATTTGGGAGGCACAATCAACAGCGCTTTGTGCTGGACTGGACTTGGGAGGTGGAAGGTAAGGGAGAAGGAGTGTCAGGGATGCCATTTGTGTGGCTTGTGCAGCTAAGTGGATGATGCTACCACTCACTGAGTCAGTAGACTGTGGAGGAGGAGCAGGTTTGGACAAGCTGGGCCTGACTTTTAAATTAACTCCAGGTGGGGCTGGGCACGGTGGCTCACGCCTGTAATCCCAGCACCTTGGGAGGTCGAAGTGGGTGGATCACAAGGTCGGGAGTTTGAGACCAGCCTGGCCAATATGGTGAAACCCTGTCTCTACTAAAAATACAAAAAAATTAGCCGGGCATGGTGGCGCACACCTGTAATCCCAGCTACTTGGGAGGCTGAGGCAGAAGAATCGCTTGAACCCAGGAGGCGGAGGTTGCAGTGAGCCGAGATTGCACCACTGCACTCCAGCCTGGGCAACAGAGCGACACCCAGTCTCAAAAAAAAAAAAAAAAAAAAAAATTAACTCCAGGTGTTTCTGCTTGAAAGACAGTTCTGGGCTCAGAGATTGGGGTTATCGGGCTCACTGCCATGGCTTCCACTGCTCATTATTCTGGGATCTAGCCTCTAAACTCTAACCTGTCGGTGCACAACTTAAATCATAGTGCACAGTGGTTTGACCTGTGTAGGTTTTAGCAGGACGATTAGATTCATGACCTAGGCCCCAAGGGCCTATTAATTCAACTTCACATTGATTTATCTTTATTGTGATCCTCATTATCCAATTGGCTCATTTTGTGAGTATCATCAACCAAAACCCCAGGGTCTTTATTTCACATGAATGGCCATCAAAATGGGTCTGCCTTGTCCCATCCCTGCAACTGACTTTTTTTTTTAATTTTCTTTTTATTTTGAGACAGGGTTTTGCTCTGTCACCCAGGCTGGAGTGAAGCAGTGCAATCATGGGTCACTGCAGTCTCAACCTCCTGGGCTCAAGTTATCCTCCCACCTAGGCCTCCTGAGTTGCTGGTGCACACCACTGAGCCCAGCTAATTTTATATATATATATATATATATATTTTTTTTTTTTTTTTTTAAGAAATGGGGGCCAGAGTGCGCTCACTATGTTGCCCAGGCTGGTTCCAAACTCCTAGGCTCAAGAAATCCTCCCACCTCAGCTTTCCATAGTGTTGGGATTACAGGGCATGAGCCACCCTGCTGGCCAATTTTTTCTTTCCAACCAAATTTGAACCCTTTGTTAATTGCTCTCTTGATGGTTGCAGCTCATCCTTCCAGGCTGCTGAGATAATTGAGGCTCTTGGTTCTGGTTTCCATTCCAACAACCCATCCCCCGCCCCCACTGGGGCATTTGCACACTCTATCAGCATAACCCAGGGATTCTCCCCTGGGATTTCCAGACCCTGGGGAGCCAGATGGGTTCTAAAATTTGGACAAGAAAAAGAATTACACCTTTTACTAACCTCTAATAGAAATTTAGCATTTCCTTCAATTATGAATATGGGTAAAACCACAGGTATTAGCAGTACCTGTGACTTGTCACTGACACCACAGCTACTTTTATGGCTCACTGTGATTGTTGTAGAAATCTCAAATATGGTTTATGCTCATTAGTATTTGAAAAGTGTCAGTAGTTTATTACACCTGTTTTTAGATCTTATTAAATACATTAAAAAGCAGCACATTAGTTTCATAATTTTTTAGCAGTTTGGTAAACTGTTTCCATTGGTTTCCTTTATAATCCTATACATTTTATGGGTTTTGTTTTTGTTTTGTTTTTGAGAGTCTCACTCTGTTGCCCAGGCTGGAGCACAGTGGTGTGATCTCAGCTCACTGCAACCCCCACCTCCCGGGTTCTAAGCATTTCTCCTGCCTCAGCCTCCTGAGTAGCTGAGATTACAGGTGCATGCCACTACGCCATGCTAATTTTTGTATCTTTAGTGGAGATGGGGTTTTACTATGTTGGCCAGGTTGGTCTCAAACTCCTGGACTCAACTGATCTACCCACCTCAGCCTCCCAAAGTGCTGGGATTACAAGGGTGAGCCACTGCACCTGGCCCATTTTATAGGTTTTAAAACCTAATTCTGAGGAGTACTCAGTAGACCACTACACACTGCCAAATGGGTTTATGGCACAAAAAAGGTTCAGCACCCCTGGCCTGACTGCATTCCCTCCAGGCCTCCAGCAGAGCACCCCTATGAGTTGAGAAGGTTCATGTACTCAGACATTCATGTATCACCTGAGGTCCCACAGGCAAAGGCCTGGATTATGCAGAAACAGAACACATTGCTGGGCAAAATAGGTGATGGGAAATGGAATGGGGAGAGGGAGGAAAAAAGGAAGATGGGAAGTGGGTTCAGAGGGAGGTGCAGGAGGCAGTTACCAAGGAACCCACTCACACAGTTGTGGAAAACTCAACCTTTATTATTACCTGCCTAGTGCAGGGGATTAAAACTGCCTCAAGCTAGGTCCATATATTAGTGTAAAAATCTGTGTCTCTCCCCCCAAAAATGTACAAACCCCAAGTGATTATAGAAAAATCAATGTGGCAGCTACACTAGAGATGTCCAACCCCAAGGCTACAGGCTGTTGCTCCCTCTTTCCCACTAATCCCAATATTTACTCCACAGAAACGTACAGGCTTAGAGAAGTTCTAGCTACAAGACTGCAGGTGGGAAGTGGGGGTGACTGAGGGCTGGGGCGGGGCTACCCCCAGGTCCAGTGTTTCAGGTGATGGAGGTGGAAGAAGCCCAAGCTGAGAACAAGTCCCGGAGCAGGCATAAGGGAACATTTTCCTCTCCTTCTTGTCCTCTTCACCCCCAGATTCTCAGCCAGTGGGGTCCAGTGTGTGACAGGGAGAGAGAAGCTGGGGGCGCAGCCACCTCTCCAGGAATCAGTGTTGTCCAGTGGGGCCCAGGTGCTCCAATGGGCCATGTCCAGTGTCTATCCTATATTTCCCCCCACCCTTCCCCAAGGGAGGGCTAGAGGAGGTTGGAGAGGATCCCATCCACAGGGCCAGCTGGGTGGGTGACAGGGGCTTCTGGGAAGGAAGAACAGGAAGGGGACATGAGAGCGTGTCCAGGAAGGGGAGAAGGGGCATCAGCTCCCTAGGTGGGCCCAGCCCACCTGCAGTCTCACTGCCTCTATTAGAGGTGATGGGCTGTCGGGAGGGGAAGGGCAGAGGTGCCATTGGGTCCTCTTGTTTTAGTGTCACTGGCTTCCCCTGGATCGCTCCCTGAGGGAGGGGCAGCTGGACGTGTGATTCACACCGTGTTGAGTGCATCCTCTGCCAGGAACCGATGCAGCTGGGAAAAGGGTGGTCGCTGCTCAGACTCCCGGCTCCAGCACCGAAGCATCAGCTCATATAGGCCCTGCGGGCAGGCAGGCGGCCGGGACAGGTACACCTGCATTGTGGCAGTGTGGATGAGAGGCAGGGGACAAATATTCTTTAGTCTCCAAGATGACAACTGCCCCTTCTGTCCCCCACCTTGGACCCATCTTCCTTCCCCTCCACTCTGACCTGCCGGCCCTGGTCCCGGAAGAACTCCCCCGCGTTCTCGATGACCTGCTCGTCGGTGAGCTGCCCAAAGGGCTGGGCCCTGCAGAGCATCAGCACCTCCCACAGGGTCACGCCAAAGGCCCACACATCACTTGCAGTCGTGAACTTCCCCTGGGATGCAGAGAAGGCAGCAAAAACAGACATCAGGCAACATAGACCCTCCTCCCTTCCTGTCAGAAGCCCCAGATCCACTCTGGGCTCCACTCAGGCCTGATCCCTCCCAACGCCAGGCTCTCCACTCTGCTCCGCTGGCCACCTTTTTCAACTCCTCTCCCTCGGATTCTGCCTTTCCTCTCCATGCTCTGGTCCTCTCTCCAGGGCCCTGGCCCACCTCTTCCTTCTGCTACTCCTTCCTCTCCATCCACCCCCACTTTCTGGTCCTGACCCTCAGTCTCCCTACGCACCCCCTCTGTCTCCAGCTTCCTCCCCCTACCTTGTCTCTTGAGCTCTCTGCCACCCTGTCTCCAACCCCAGTACCCACTCTTGGCTCCAGGACTCTTGCCCATCACACTGCAGCTCCTGCTTTCCCCAGTCCCTTGGGCTAGGAGAACCTCATTTTACAGATGAGATTCTGTAAAATGCAACCCAGAGAAAGTGCGTGACTGATGGAGACCAGGGCTGCGAGTGGCGGCCAGTGTTCTCCCACCTGCCCTGCCCCAACCTGGCTGTCCTCGGGCTGCTCACCATGAGGATGCACTCCCAGGCCATCCAGCGGATGGGCAGCACTGCCCGGCCCTGCACACGGTAATAGTCCCCAGCATAGAGGTTCCGGCTCATGCCAAAGTCTGCGATTTTGATGGTGAAATTTTCCCCAACTAGGCAGTTCCGCGTGGCCAGGTCGCGATGTACAAAGTTGAGTGTGGCCAGATAGCGCATGCCGGAGGCGATCTGGGCTGCCACATGCAACAGCATTGGGTAGCTGAGAAGGGAACCAACAGAAGGTCACTGGGGGCAGCTTCGCAGATTCCCATCCAGGAGAGGAGAGAGCGCCCACTCCCCGGGCCCGGTCACTCCGGTTCCCCATGTGGAGGTGGCATGCCCATGTGAGGCCAAGGGTCACTTCCGTCTCAATCTTCCAGGCCTAGCCAACCCTAGGGGGCTCTTCTTCCATTGTGCTCCCCAATCTGGACTCAGAGGGGAGTGAGGGTGACAGAAAGCAGAAGGGACATCATGGCAGGGCCCAAGTCCCTTCACCACTCTTGCGTAGTCACCTCCAGCCTTTCTGTCCATGTTCCTGGGTTAACTTGTCACACGTTCCTTATTCCAGGCCCTCCTGGAACCTCTCCCTGCCTTCCTACCCCCATGCTCCCCTCTTTTCCTCGAGGCTGAAGCAAGGGGAGAGGAAGAGACCCCCTTGGGGAATTCTCAGCAAGGCCCAGCCTGGGTAAGCAGGTACCTGATGGTGGGCCCCTGCGCAGCCTGCCCATCCCCAGGGGCCCCCTCAGCTGCCTTGTCCTCCAGCTGGTGGGCGCTGAGGAACTGGTTGAGGTCGCCGTTCTCCATGTAGTCAGTAATCATGCAGAGGGGGTCGTCCTGCACACACACGCCCAGCAGCCGGATGATGTTTGGGTCCTTGAGCCTCGACATGATCTTCACCTCTTTCAGGAAATCATTCCTGGAGAACAAGGAGAAGGTGAAGAGGAATGCCGAGTGGGCGGCCTGCACCTTCCCCCGCCCACCTCCTTCCTCAGGTGGACCAGGCGTCCCCACCCCCAGCGTACATGCAAATCCCCTCCCAGAAACGCCACCCCTCTGTTGAGCTCTGCCATTGTTCTCTCCAGGTGGCTCCCCACTCTTCATGGCCTCCCGTCCCTTCTTCCAGATGCCATCCCTGGTTCTCACCTGGCATTCTTGGTGGCATCTGGCCGTAAGATCTTGACAGCTACCAGCAAGGGGTGTCCCTTACGCATATTAAAGGGGCAGTCAAGACTGACCAGATCTTGAGGGCTGTCGACCTCACACAGGTGCACCTGGAGAAAGAAGTTCATTTGCTAGGCGATCACAGGGTCAAACGGATTAACATGGTCACAAATGACTAAGGTTCCTGGCCAGGGGAATGTGCAGGCATGGCATCAGAGCACCCAATAGGCCAGACACTACTGATGGCTGGGTAGGCACCCTCCTTACCTCCCCAAACTGGCCCTCGCCAAGCTTCTCTTTGAAGCGGAGCCTCGATCGAGGGAAATCCACTCTGGGGGGCCCATCCCCGACTGCCCCTGGGGGCAGTGCAGGCACAGCATAGGTGTTGCCCCCGGTGACGCCCTGCAGGGTAACAATGTCAGCCTCGGCATAATGGGGGACGCTGTTCTGGGGAGGTGGGGGCAGAAGCGGGGCGCCTGGCTTCTCAGGCTCCATATAGTCCCCACTGTAGGCTGCAGGGGTGAGGGGAAAGAAGACAGGACGAGGCATCAGGAACAGCCCGGGAGCTATGGTTCCCCACAGCTCAGCCTCCCGGAGGGCCCCGTGTCTCCCAGTCGAGTGAGAAACTGGGTCTATGCTGTATCTTCCCAGTATTCCATGCACCGACCTCAAACCAGGAAGACACTGGCATGGGATGAGAGTTAGCTATTCCAGAGGTTTTCAAGGCAATGAATATGGTTGAGCAAAACTGTCATAAAGTCTTACTCTTTAGGGCCTCCCTAGGGTCTCTCAAGAGACCATGAGATAAATCTTGGCTGGAAGAATTTTTCCCCAGGAATTCTCCCACCTCAGGATAGTCCCAGCATCCAGGCACCCTCCACCTTCCAAACCCTTGTCCCGTTCACCACAGCTCCCTCCCCTTCACTTAGCTGCTCTCCCATGGCTACTGCCTGGCTCCTCCTGGGGCCAAGCCCTCCCAGCCCTTTCAACCCAACACACCAAGCTCAATGACAAGCAGAGACAGGCACACAGAGAGGAGGGAGGATAACAGCTGCTCACAGTCCCAACACAAGTTGTCTACAGACAAGAGAGGAAGCAGAGCTGTCCCCTCTTAGCCCTGGGGAAGGGGCCACAATGAGAAGGCAACACCGAGGACAGGAGGGGCAGACGGAAAGGGTCGGGGCGTGAGCCTTCACCTCTGGGACTGCAGAGAGAGGACACATGTGGGGGAGAGGGCAAGCGCCGGGGTGAGAGCCCTCCTCCTCACAGCTCTAGAGAGAGCAGAGAATAAAGGAGGAGTTACAATAGTCTGGGGCCACCACGGCAACCTCCTGTCTAGCTCTGGAATGCCGAAGAGACAGTGTGGAAGAGGAGGAGGGAGAAGAGCTGGGGACCAGTAAGCTTTCTACTCTTCAGCTCAAGGTGGGGGGCTTTAAAAAGAGCAAGCAGCAGCAGAGATGAGCTAAGGTCACAAGAGCTTCCTCCTTGGGAGCTCAGGAGAGCAGAAGAGGCCACAGTGGGCAGAGGAGGAAGTGCAAGGTGTGAGGGCTTTTCCCTGCCCCAGTAGAGGTATGGGGAGCCTGGCGGAGCCCAGGAGCAGAGGGGCTTACCCTGGGTGTTGGTGGGTTTGGCCCAGGTGGGTGTGGGGGGGCCCGGGCCTCGAGGGGGACGGGCGTAAGTGGCCAGAAGGAGGCGGTAGGCTGGATTGGAGAGCAGCAACGCTGTCGGGAGAAGGAGGAGGGGAAACACGGGGAAGGGATGAGACTCAAGGCTAGACAGACAGGGAGACCTTGAATAGGGCAAGACCAGGGCTGATGGGATGACTGCATTAAGAGACAGACAGGATAAAACAAGGATCTGCAGAGGCTGGCTGGATAATGAATGGATGGACAGATGGGATATATGAATAGATGGATGGATGGTAAACAGATGCTTTGTTGGATGGATGGATAATAGATGGATAGATGGATGTATGAATATAGATGGATGATGGATATGGATGGATGGATGGATGAATAGATTTATGAATATAGACAGAAGGATAGATGATGGAGGATTGATGGATGGATGCAAGGGTGTATGGCTATGGAAGGAAGGATGGGTGATGGAAGATGGATGGATAGAAGGAACAAACATGGTGAGTCTAATACAAAGCAGAGGGGCCGGGGAGACACAATGAGAGGGTACAACAAAGAGAGATGTTTGTGGGACACAGACGGGATAGGAACACGGGGGACTGTGGGTAATACATGCGGAACTCTTGAGAGACACTACATGATAGGGACAAAGAGTGATATAGGCAGTAACCAGGGGCACGGAAAGAAGAAAACAAGTGGAAACTGGGGAAGACAGGGAAAAAAGAGAATGGGAAAGGGTTACAGTAAGAAAACAGCAGAGAGGACAGAGGTGCGACTGGAACAAGGCGAGTCTTACCAGAGCCATTGGGGACACAGGGAGCGGAGTGGGGAGGATTCCCACGAGGCCGGGGCTCCTGGTAGGGGGGTGGCTCTCTAGGACCTGGGCGGTTGTTGATGAGGATAGTGTCCCCAGGAACAGAGAGGTGAACCGTCAGCTCCTCTTCCAACACCCTCCGTTCAGCCTTGTCATGGGGATGGGAGGCGTCACCCGTGTTGCTCAGCACACACGGCCTGGCCCTCTGCTGTGTCCATCCCTGCGTTGCCTCCCTCAGCCCTCACAAGAGCCCTACAGCTGTAGATACTATCAGCACCATCTTTAACAAGTAGAGAAACTGAAGCTCAAGAGCATGGAGGTAACTTCCCTGTCCCACAGTGAGATTCCAACCCTCATCTGCCCAGTCCATAACTATCGACCTTTTTTTGTTTGTTTGTTTGTTTGTTTTTGGAGATGGAATTTTGCTCTTGTCGCCCAGGCTGAAGTGAAATGGCGCGATCTCAGCTTACTGCAACCTTCACCTCCCGGGTTCAAGAGATTCATGCCTCAGCGTCCCGAGTAACTGGGATTACAGGCATGAGCCACCATGCCTGGCTAATTTTGTATTCTAGTAGAGATGGGGGATTTCACCATGTTGGCCAGGCTGGTCTCGAGCTCTTGACCTCAGGTGATCCTCCTGCCTCGGCCTCCCAAAGTGCTAGGATTACAGGCGTGAGCAACCGTGTCCAGCCATCAACCTTAATGTATATTCCTGCCATTGGACTCCAACTGGAAGACATGGCCTGGGGTGTGCCAGACATCTTCCCTTTGCCCCTCCAGCCCCACTCTCCGCCTGTCTCCACCCTGCTTCTGCCCCAAGGCTGACCAGTGTAGACTGTACCAACAGGCCTCGTTTGGGCTGGCCAGAGAGGAGCCCGGCAGGAATTTGGGGCAGAAAGTGAAGTCAGGGCATCTATTCTCCCAGGCCCTCCCTGATGGGTAGGCACGGGCCAGCTGCATCCCAGGACCAAAGTCTACTGCCCCTGTCAAGGCACCCTCTCCACAGACTCTCTCCTCTGGGTCATGGTATTTGCCGCCTCCTCTCCACTCAGCAGACCCGGGACTCGGAAGCAGCCCTCCTTGTGAGCCCCATCCCCTCCTTGACATGGTGTAAGTGGTCTCTTTACTAAGCCCTCCTCTTGGAATGCTAGTGGGCTGTGCCCTGCAGGCCCCATTGGACTCTGGCTCGTGCTGGGGCCTAGCCTCCCCCCACCACTCCACAGGCCGCAGCTGTGCCCACCTTGCTGAGGAGCCTGCGCCAGTGCAGCCGCCAGAGCATGAGGGCAATGATGAGCAGCAGGAGCAGGATGATGGCCACCAGGCAGCCGATGAGGATTGCGGTCGGGCTCCCCTCGGCCTTGGCCACGGGCTGCTGGCCCCTGGGCTCCAGCTCTGGCGGAGGCAGCAGGGTCAGCACCACAGGAGGGTCCCACCCTAGCCGAGGGGGAGGCCCAGGGAGAAGGGTGCAGAGGGTCCACACGCCCACCCAAGGCTGCTCACCCAAGCTGCTGAAGTTGGTGGGAGGTGGGCCAGGCGGCCACCAGGGGGCTGGTGGGAAGGTGCCTCCCAGTGCTGGAGAGGAATTGTTCACCACATCTGGGGAGAAGGAACAAAAAGAAAGGAGAGAGGTAAATGAGGAGGAGACCCAAGGGAGGCAGTGGATTGCTGTGCAAAGGAGCAGAAGCATGGGTGATTCTCAATAGACAACCACTGACCAGTGGGGGTTGGGGGAGCAGGGTCCTGGAAGTCCCCAGCTGTGGTGGGTGTTAACCCTATAGTTGCTGGACTGTGGGGAAGCGAAGGACAGTTATCTGGAGGCTTAGAGGGTATTTCTCAACTAATACAGAAGTATTTCAATATTTTAACAACCAATACTGTCATACTAGCTCAATAACAGTCATGGGCGAGGGGCTTACAAAGGAAAGATGGATACGCAGAGAAAAGGAGGCAGAAAGGGGCTCAAGCTATTTGGGGTACCCCTAATTGAGAAGTTTCAGTGGGTGATGGGTGGATATGATGCAAGGAATGAATATTTTGGGGACACTGCAGGGTTAGGAATGAAATCAGTTGTCAATTTCAGGGACTTACCAGAGATGAAGGAGATTTCGCTGAAGAGTAACCAGGGCCCCGCAAAGAGGAAGCGGCACTGCAGAAAGCGAGCCACACGGCCACCAAGGGGCACTGAGACAGCCCGGGCTCTGGGGTCCCCCAGGTTGCCCCCCAGGTTGTGGCGCATAGGCTCCCCCTCCCAGGCCATGGCAGGGCCACGCCGGAAGCGACATTCCACCCCGCCAGGCAGACGGGCTCCCAGCGTGTGCATGTTGTTACAGTGGACCTGGGGGGAAGGGAAGAGGGCACAAGGTCAAGGCTAGGAGTGCTGGGAGCACCCCAACGGCACCACCCATAGCTTCAGAGCCCTCCTCGAGAGCCAGACTCACTCACCTGCATGGCCTGGAAGGCCCTCAGCCGGTCAAACTCAAACTCCATCTCCACGTAGCCACTGGAGAAGCTGTGGTTGCTCCATCCCACATAGTCATAGCCTGGCCAGACCCGTAGCTCCTGACTCTTCCTAAAGTCATCCAGCCCCACCACGCCATCTGCCAGCTGGCCCAGACCCCCATACTGCAATCTGGAGAAGGGACCAAGGAAGAGGAAGTTGGAAGGGAAGAGAGTCTTAATATCCAGGCACTCTGCCCTGTCACCCCCTGGCACAGTGGCCTGGCAAGCCTGGCTCCCGTCCACTAGTCCCATTCCCACCCCACCCCACCCCACACTCATGCAGCTGGCTCTGCTCTTCTCTCCACCCCTACCCCAGCTGTATCACAGGTACTTTGCAGGTCACATCCAGCACACCACCTCTAAGGGGCACCATTTCAATCTGTGATGTGCATATTTATTGCAGCAATTTCCAACAATGTGTGTTAGCAAAGAGGTGCCTTTTTTGTACACTGTCATATGGGCTAGTGGTCACCCAAGTCCTACCCTCTGAGGCCCCACCTAACCTATCCCTCTTCTCAATTCTTCCGTCTCATTCCCCACCCTACTCACCATCCCCCCCTACACACACACACAGTCCTCCCACCCTAAACTCCACGTCCTGCAGGGGTCTTTCTTACCCGCCCATGGTATGTCCATCATAGGTGGAGTCGTTGAGGTACACAGCCTCAGATAAGTACATTGTCTGCCCCACAGGGGCGGTGTAAGACAGGAGTCCATCTGGGGCAGGGTGAGAGGATGGGGATCAGAGGCACGAAGGCTCCATCCCTCATCCCTGCATCAGGCCTGGGCAGGTTGCAGGTCCCTTCTCATATCTCTCCACTGGCACATTGGCATGGAGGAGACAATGCCAGCTAGCCCCTTCCTCAGAGTGACAGTTTCCCAGCAGGAGAAAGGGAATCCTGGATGCCCATTCTCCACACTCCCCACCCTGCACTCCCCTGCTCAGGAAACAGATTTCCAGGGAGCTGGGCCACTCACCCCTCCAGAGGCAGCCATAGAGCTCCACCCGCAGACAGACGCTCATGACCCGGTCAGCCCGGGGGTAGAAGCGAACCAGTCGGGCAACCATGGGGGGCCCAAGGTCCTTCAGCACTACTCCCTCAGGGTCCTCATTGCCTGAGATCACCTGTGGGCCAGGAAACGGGGTGCGTGGGAAGGGGTCCAGGTCAGATCTTACTTCCCAGCCACCAGCTGCTCCCTGGCCCAGCCCACAGTGGCCACTTAGAGACCCGTGAGGGGTGGCACCGAGCACACAGCACTGTGGGGCACAGCCAGGCATGGGTGAAATGAAGATCTGCAGCTGAGACCTCTGGCCCTCTTGCAGCTCTGATGTTCTGTCCTCAGACTCCAGGCTCAGCTGCCCTCTTCTCCTTGTCTGGCTCCATCCATTTGTCTCCCAGCCTATCCTCCCATTGTGCCCAGATTCTCCCCAGTCCTCACAGCCCTGCACCCCTGCCTCAGCTTCCCCTTCATTTCAGCCCATTCCCTCTGTTCATTCAGCAGAAGGTGGGTGAGTGCCTGCTCTGTGCCAGGCACGTTCTCAGTGGTGAACGTCACTCCCCGCCCTTGCAGGACTGAAATCCCAGCAAGGGAAACAGCTGCGAAGAACAAGAGGCAGGGTGTATGGACAGAGCAGTGCAGTGGGTGGCCAGAAAAGGCTCTCTGAGGAGGTGACACCTGGCGGAGAACTGAATGGGGTGAGGGAGAGCCTGTGGTTATTTGCGGGAGGAGCTTTGCAGGCACAGAGAAAACGTCCGGAAGCTGTGGGAACGAGCCCTGGCTTGTTCCAGCAACAACGAGAACGGCAGTGTGGCCAAGGAGGCGCAAGGAGCCAGTGATGCAGGCAGGAGCCAGGTCAGGCTGAGCATCCCGCACCAGCTAGGGGTTCAGCTTTTGTTCTGGCAGAGTGGAAAGCCAGCACAGGGGTGTCGGCTAGGTGTGACGTATCTGATTTACATGCTTTAAGGTCCACTTGATGCAGCCCCCCAGGTGGAAATCTGGCTCCAGGCAGAAAAGGGCAGAAGCAGGGAGACCCATTTGGCATCTACTGCACTCATCTAAGCTGGAGATGGTGGGCGGGTGGCCTAGGGCAGTAGAGGTGGAGTGGTGAGGAGTGACTGGACTCAGGAACACTATGGAGGTAGAACAGACTGGGCTGCTGATACTTTGGAAGGAGGTGAGAGAAAAAGAGGAATCAAGGATTTCATCTTAGCTTATAGCCTAGGCAACCAGGCAATGGTGATACCACTTCCTGAGCTGGAGAATGCCAGGGGAGGAGCAGGTTTAGGTTGGGAATGGGAATCAAATGCAGCTTGGGAAATTAAAGGTACGTTTGAGATGCCTATTAGACATCTAGGTGGCTGGCTACAATGCTTGTAATCCCAGCACTTTGGGAGGCTAAGGTGGGAAGATCGCTGAGCCCAGGAGTTCAAGACCAGCCTGGGCAACATAGCAAGACCCCATCTGTTTAAAAAAAAAAGACATCTAGGTGAAGAAGTCCAAAAGGTAGCCAGGTTTGCAATACTGTTTGGAGCTCAGCTGAGAGGCTTGGGCTGGCGATTATATAAACTGGAGGGTCGTCAGTGTATAGGTGGTGTTCACAGTACAGCTGGAAGTGAGGAAAATCAACCTCCTCTGGGTGCTGCCTCTGCCAGTCTCACCTCCTGACCCCAGCGGTCCTTCCAGTCCATCCAGCGGCGACCGTCCCGGGAGTAACGCAGCCGGTAGCTCCGGGAGAACTCCTTGCCCAGGCCCCCAGCATGCCGTCCCTGGGTGCCCACCAGAGCCACCAGGTGCAGCCGTTGTAGATCCACCTGCAAGTACTCCTCCTCCTTGGGAAACACCGACCCTGCGGGGCACCAGGCCCCATCCCCGTCACTGCTCTCCAACCTGAAAGGGTGAAGAGGGGCACAGAGAACATCTGGCCCCAGGTCTGCCTCTATCTCCAGTACTTAAACCCCACTTCATTCGCCCCTCAGACTGCAGGGCTTTCACTGGCATGGGCAGAGGGGTTGGAGGGGAAGTAGAGGTCCCAGGGGCTCCCCTCGGGGCAGCTGCAGGTGTATCAGGTGTGCCAAGTACCTGCTGTGGCGGGCGGCAGTGGAGTCTGACCAGGAGCTGGAAGCAGAGATGTCACTGTCTGGGATGGTCCGGTCCTGCATGCCCAGGGCATAGCGGCACTTGGCTGAGTAAAAAGCAGGCATGTAACAGGTCAAGGCCCCCAACTCTCTACCTCCCAAGCCCTGGCCCTCAGGGACCCATGATTCAGTCTCCTCACCAGGATCAAAATGTCCCTTCATGTCAGCATCTCCACTTGCCACCAAGAGCAGCAGCAGTAAAGACGAGAGGGCCCCTGGCCCCATAGCTCCTGATCCCTCGGGCCTAAGGGGGTGGGGGCAGCATCTCTGCAGGGGATAAAATGGGTGGTGGGTAAGTTAATCAGGGGACTGAGTCATAGCTGACAGCAACAGACAGAATGGGCCGCTTTGGGGATAATAACAGTAAAACAACAACAACAGTCATTGTTTAACAGCATCAGCTGTATTTTTAGAATGCTTCCCCTGTGCCAGACACTGGCCTAAACCCTTAAACAGAATCCATAATTTTATCTTCACAGTCACTTCATAAGGTAGATACTATTACTATCCATATTTAACACATGAAGAAACTAGGGCAGAGATCAGTTAACTTCCTGAAGCCCCATTTCTGCAATCAAGAATGGGCAAAATACCCCCATAGACAATGGCTTAGAACAAACAAGTGTGCAAAAAATGTTATAACACACACAACAGGAAAAGGTTTAATAACTACAGTAAACTAAGGCCCCTTAGGAACTGACAAGAAAAAATACATAAGTAACCCAATAAAGAAACCACCAAAGAATTTGAATAGTCATTTCACAGAAAAAGCCAAATTGCCAACATTTTTTTATGGTCAAATTCACTAGCCTCAGGGAAATACCACACAGATTGACTAGATTTTTTTTTAAGGCTGTAACATATAAAAGTGGTGGAGGGTGAAGAAAAGGGAGGCACTATGCTCAATGGCAGAAATGTAGTGTTATCCTCTATTAGGAAAGGGATCTAGCAATGTCTATTAATTTAAAAAGCACGTCCTCTTCAACCCAGCATTCCCTCTCCTAATGATCTACCCAAATGGGGAGACAGAAGCACCAGGAAGAAAGAACATATGTGCAGGGCTGGGTCTGGTGGCTCATGCCTGTAACCCCAGCACTTGGGGAGGTTGAGATGGGAGGATCACTTGAGGCCAGGAGTTAGAGACCAGCCTGGTCAACATAGCGAGACCCCATCTCTTTTAAAAAAAAAAAATGAAAAAGAAAAAGAAAAAGAAAAAAGAAAAAAAAGAAGATGCTCAAAGATGTTTATTATGGCACCTTTTGTGAGACATAAATCTGTAAGATATGTGAATGCCCACAGAGGACAGGCTGGAATTAAAAAATAATAATAATAAGGTTTATGGACTACTCTGCAGCTATGAAAAGTAACAAAGAGGCAATAAATTCCTAACTTAGTGTAATTTCCTTGTGTATCTGTTGAATATGAAAAGCAACCTACAGAAGTATAAAAAATTATCCCACCTTTTGAAAACAGAACAAGCACCCATGTTTGTATATATATCTGTGTGTATGTCTACAGGTAAAGAATATATAATAGAATATAACAATAGAATATAATATAGCCGGGCGCGGTGGCTCACGCCTGTAATCCCAGCACTTTGGGAGGCCGAGGCGGGCGGATCACAAGGTCAGGAGATCGAGACCACAGTGAAACCCCGTCTCTACTAAAAATACAAAAAATTAGCCGGGCGCGGTGGTGGGCGCCTGTAGTCCCAGCTACTCAGGAGGCTGAGGCAGGAGAATGGCGTGAACCCGGGAGGCGGAGCTTGCAGTGAGCCGAGATCGCGCCACTGCACTCCAGCCTGGGCGACAGCGCGAGACTCCGTCTCAAAAAAAAAAAAAAAAAAAAAAAAAAGAATATAATATAACACGAGTTAACATGAATGGGGCAAAAGAAAAGCAAATAAAAAAAGACAGGTTGATTGTATTATTTTTCTAAATCCTATAACATAAATGCATTTATGTAAAACCATATGATATGTAAAAGAATATGAAATTCATTTTGAATTTTAAAAAATAAATGTCCCAGAAAAGGTTGGGCAATTCCTTGTTGAGGATATGATAGAATTAAACATCAGATAAGCCTGGACCAGCTGACCCTGCTGCCCTCCCACATAGGAGTCTAGACTTCTAAGACAAGGGCAGAGGGGACCCCAGCACCTTCCAGTCTTACTGTCCCCTAGAGCCCTCTAGGCCCAGGGTGGTCCCTGGACCATCAGCAATACCTGGAAGCATGGAAGAAATCAGAATCTCAGGCTCACCCTTGACCTGCTGAATCAGAATCTGCATTTTAACACAATTCCCAGGTGATCTGTGCCCATTAAAGTTTCAAAATCCCTACTCTGTTCCTCAGGATCAGGAAGCTTACCCCACATAAAACAATTCTAAATGGCATCTCCTTACAAACCCAAATAACTACTCTCCCCTCCCCTGCTGCAGGAAAAGCTGTCCTAACCTGTACTGGTCCCAGAGCCCCACAGTGAAGTCTCCAGGCCCTAGAGTCCTGAGGGACTCGACTGCCACCTCTTATCAGGTTCAGGGCATCTTGGGCCCAGTTATCCCTGCTCTGCCTTCCTGAGACCCAGACATCCAGTCCCCCAGTTCCCACTTCCAGAAGGTGGCTGCCTCTGAGGGAATGAGGAAAGGCTGAGTTGCCTTGGAGATGAGGGCGGGTCTAAAGACAAGGAAGGCAGGTCACCCCAGGAGGTAGGAGGAGTGGGGGATACTCCCCCATCCCTTTGTCCTCCTTCAGCTGCTCCCACAATGCACTAGGGCAGGAATGTAAGAGGCAGCTGAGACCCCAGAGCTCTGAAGCAGCAGCTGAGGGGGATGACTGAGTTGTGGGGGGCACTCAGTTATCAAGGAGAGGCTAGAACCAGAAGGCATCACGCCTGGTCCCTTAGGGTCCAGCGCTAGGGAGCAGGCGGCCAGAGTCCCAGGAGACTGGCTCAGAATTCCTGGGTGCCACTCTCCACCCCCACCTCTCTCTGGAACAGCGGGGCTCTTGTTCCCCTGAGTAACCTTCATGCCTATCCCAGATGAGTCATCCGAGCCACACAGAGCCGAGAGGAGCCCGGGGCAGAGACACAAAGGCAGGCAGAGGATAGGAGGCAGGCAGAGACAGATCGAGAGCCACAATGCAAGAGGTAAATAGAGCAGGCTCAGAAACACGGGGCACAGAGCCAAGCAGAGGAGCACAGAGAAGCACAGAGCCATCTGGGCTCTCCGTTCTCCAACACCCCCAGTCACCTCATCTCTCTCCACTGGGTCTTCAGCCCATAGTCAGAGACACAGAGGGCAAGAGAGGACAGGCCCAGAAGACCTTCCCCAATCCCACCGCCTCCCACCCCATTACAACCAAAGACAAACCAGGGGCCAGGCCACCCTGCCTCAAGTCTTTCACGCTCCTCTCCCAACCCCCCATGTCCCACTCAGACAACACCCACACAGCTCTGTATACACACACACACACACACACACACACACAGTAAGACACAGAAACTTACTGAACTGGCTGTAAACAGCGAGGCTAAATGTGGCATGCACACACCCCCCTCTCAGTGTCTCTGACAACCATCACAGAGTTTCTGAGACAGAGGAAACACAGAAGCTCATGCACACATCAACCCGTCCACACCTGGGCATTCCTTCAAGTCCAACCCCATCGCTCAATGAATAGCCACTTCAGACACCTGTGAACATGAAATGACAGACACCACATGCTCCTGTGACCAGAAGACAGCATGAGACACACACGCCCAGGCCCTTGGGTACAGGATCCCCAGAGAACTGGGGCCCAGC
Organism: Theropithecus gelada; assembly: GCF_003255815.1. NCBI lineage: Eukaryota > Metazoa > Chordata > Mammalia > Primates > Cercopithecidae > Theropithecus > Theropithecus gelada. The sequence goes on along the minus strand of NC_037671.1, from coordinate 2,579,950 downwards.
CTCTAACACACACAGGTGACCAAGCCAGAGGGATGTCGAGGGGGCAGAGAACAGGTGGGCGCTGGGTGGGAAGAGTGGCAATAAGGACAACAGCCTTTCCCTGCCTTTCCACTCTCCTTTCACCTGTCTCCACTACACCACTCAGTCCTGGACACACCTACAGGCCCTCAGCAACAGCCGGCGAGCTTGGGCGCCAGCGTCTGGCTGCTGGAAGTACTGGGAAGAAATGTTCAGTCAGGAGCCAGGTGTGGGGGGTGGCGCTCACTGGCAATGACATTCTCTCATGCCAGAGCCAACTGACCATTCAGCCGGGAAGAGTGGTGTCACTGGTGGGTTACAGTGTCAGTCCCTCTTTTTGCTGGACTGTGACCAGGGTGACCAACTGGGTGTTGGCTGAGCGAAGGCTTAGCAGTCAGTAGATGGCCCCAGGGACTGGCCAGGTGGAGGGCAGGCCGTGCTCTCCAGGCGGTGATGAGCTGACTCAGTGGGGCTGCGCAGGAGCATCTCCTCCCGGGGCTCAGTACCTCCACACTGAGTGAAGGGGGACTTCCCTCCATGCTGGAGGCTCAAAGCTCTTTCTGGGAGGTCAGGGCTTCACCTCCCCCCAGCGCCCGCCCCCGGTTTTCAGATGGTAAGCCAGAGCATCGGGGAGGCGGGCAGGGAGGCTTAGAAGAGCTGGACGACCAAGCACGGCCCGGGACGTCCTGTCTCCCCCGCCGCTCGCCCGGCAGCCGCCGCCGCGCGCCGCCACCCCAAGAGCCCCAGGCCTCCGCCAGCGGGGTCCGCTCGCCGCTCTCCCTACCTCTCATCGCTCCTCCCGGCAGACCCAGGCGTCCGACCCGGGAGCAGGGCCTCTTCGGCGGCAGGGCGAGGGGCGGGGGAGGCGGAGGGAGCCAGGAGCCAGGAGCGGGAGGCGCCGGCGGGGCTCGGGTGTCGGGAGGCGGCTCCCGCGAGCAGCTGTCGGGGGCCTGTTCCGGGGAGAGGAGCCAGGACTGGGGCGGCTCGGGCCCAGGCGCCGCCTCCCCCTCGCCTCGGCTCCCTCCCTTCCTCCTCCCGCTCCTCGCTCTGCTCCCTCCCCTCGGCCTTCTCGCCGCGCGTTCGGGCTCGCCGCCCTCCCTTCCCCCTCCCGGACCCAGTAGTCCCGGTGGCTCCCACGCCCCGCGCCGCGCTCCAGGCTCCGCGCCCGCCACGCCCACCCCGTGCGCCCGCGCCCGGCCCGGCCTCCCCCAGGTAACCCGCCCGCCGAGCCCGCCAGGGCGCTCCGAGGCCGCCCAGCCGCCCGCGCCGCTGCCCCCGGTCGGCTCCGCGCCCAGTCCCCTCCACCCACTCGCAGCCCACCCCCGCTTCCCAAAACGAGAACCTCCAAAGCTGGCGCCCCAGGGGGCCGGCTGCAGTCCCGCTCAGTGCCCACGAGGGGAAGACGCCCCTCCTACTTCTGGGCTCGGTTCCTGGTGGGAGAGGCGAAGGGGAGCAGCCCCAGGGCACAGAGGAAGAAGCAGGTTCCCACAGGCTAGGCCCAGCCCAGCTGCCGGAGTTAGCCCGGAGAAGGGAGCAGGGCTCAGGTCTCAGGGCTCACCTGTCCAGCCAGGCCCAGACAACTCTTTTCACTCCACCAACCTTTGCTCCTCTCTCGCAGCCTGTGCGCTCCCGCCCCTACCACCCAACCTGGAAGGCCCCAGACCCTGAGGGCGGGCCCACTCTCTTCTAACCCCTTCCTCTCTAACCTTCTCCTCTCAGTTCTTCTCTCTGCAGGGCCTTCTCAGGAACCCGGGGGTCCAGACGCCCAGGCCCTGATTCCCCTGGGCTCCCAACGGAGTGGAGTGGGAGGGGAACTCAGGAGTCCTCAGGACAAGCCTCCCTCAGGTCCAGCCAGCTCTAGCCCTGGTGAACCGGAGGGTCTGATCACTGGCCAGAAAAGGACAAAAATGAGGCCAGGGCAAAGTTGGGTGGTCGGGAGGAGGAAGAAGAGGAGCAGGAGAAGGATGGAGGCACAGTGAAAATCACACACAGTCAAAAGGAAGGGGACCAAGAGACCCAGGGAAGATGACACAGTGACAATGAGTGGGCAAAGCAACTGAGAGAGCTGCTGGGCAGAGGATGGAGCGGGACAGAACTTGTGTGGGAGGTGCTTCTCCCGCTCCCCCCCCCCCTCAGCATTACCTCAGCCCCTCACCTCTCTCCACACCCCCACACCTGCTCACCACCTAGACAATGTCACGGTCACAGGAAGGTCTCACTCCACTGCACATCTCCACCCCAGAAACCTCACAGTAGATAAAAACATACCCTGCTTGCAGTCCCAGACAACGATCCCAAGAAAGAAACACGAAGTCCCAACCAGACAAGTACACAAAAGCACTACCAGGAAGAAGCTGGCCCTTGGGAAAGGCCGAGGCACACATGGGCACTAGTTCAGAAGCCCAAGGACGTTCCAACGGCTGAGGGACCTGCTAACAGCCAGCCTCAGGGTCACTCGGAGAGCAGCTTCTTCCCGCCTCCCTGTCCCACCAAGCCCCCGGGGATTCCTCCGGAACACCTACCCCTCCGGAGACAGCAGCTGGGGAATCTAGGCCCAGGAGACGCTGGACTGGGGGTGGGGCCAGCCTGGGGGTGGGGCCAAGGCTTCCCAAGTCACCTCACCTGGCAGCACGCAGCCCCTCCTTCCAGGAGTTGTGCTCTGGGAAAGCCCCGACAGGCCTGCCAGGCAAGCTACAGCCCGTCATACCCTGGTGGGACATTCCACACCGCAGACCCACGCTGACCCCAGCTAAGTGGCATGACAGTGCCAGACAGAGGGGTCCACTGGGGAGAGCAGAAGGAGCTAGAGAGTCCTGAAACCTTTGTCCCTTCTTCTCACTGCCTCAGGAGAAATTCCCAGCGGTGATGCCCACCTCGCCCCAGCTCCAGGCTGGAGGAGTGGGAGGGATGCAAGGCTGGGGCCCAGTGGAGTCAAGTGACAACGGAAGGGGAGCTGGAGCCAGCTGGAATGCGGGACTCGGGCTTCCCGGGGGCCTGAGAGGGAAATCCCAGCCATCCTGGGGCCCAGAGAGCAGCACCAAAGACCAAGAGGGCCTGATTACCCATCCGTGGTCCCCAGAGCCCATTCCACATCTCCTGCATCACTCCGAACCCCAGAGGCCCCCTGTGTCCCCCAGAACCCCAAAAGACCTTCTACCATCCCCTCCCATCCTGGGCTTCCCTCCCCTTCAAGCCAGTGGCAGCCTGCTGCCCAGGAAGGAGAGGACAGGAAACAGCTGAAAAAATGTGAGGAGAGGCACATAGGAGAGGGGAGAGGGCAGCTTCAGGCCTGCAGACCACCTGGCCACAGGAGGGAAGCCCAGCACGACCAGCGAGCGAGAGGACGGACCAGATGGGTCCCCACACACACACTAGCTGCAGTGCCTTCTGAGAGCTGCAGTTGCCTCTCGGGGAGCAGGCTGGGTCAGCAGCTGGGGAGAGTGAGAAGTGACGGGTAGGGGGCAGGGTGAAGGAGTGGACAAGGTTTTGGGTGTGAGTCAGACCTGATGCCACTGAATACAAACTGGAAACTGAGGTCAGGGAGTGAAGGAGGAGATTGAGATGACATATCTCTGGGAGATGAAACCGCTCAGCTGTGGATGGGGAAGAAGGGGGCACGGGACCAGAAGAGGGAGAGGAGGCTGATGGTCAGATGGGGACAATGGTGAGGGAACTCCCAGAGAGACAGGAGATGGACTGAGGTAAAGGCCGAGGAGACGGGAGAGAGGAAAAGGAGGATGAAGACAGGGCCCACACAGCAAAAGGTGGGAAGCCCCAGGCGCTCAGAGGAGGAGACTGAAGTTTGGGAAGAAAAGGGCTGAACTGGATGAAGGAACTGAAGTGGACGTGGTGGGGAAACAGTGTTGGGAACAAACTCCTAAGAGAGGAAGGCAGGGAACTGAGGAGGCCTGAGAGCTGGGCAGACAGACCAAGGGAACAAGAAACAAGGACAAGGGAAGAGAAGGGGCTGGAGTGAAACAGAGAGTGGAAGGAAAGAGGAGGGAGACTGGGGCACAAAGTGTGAAGCTAAGGGACACAGGGAGATGAGAAGAATAAAAGGCTGAGAAAGGAAGAGGCACCTGCAGGACAGACGGGGACACAAGGCCCAAAGAGAGAATCGAACCTGTTTCTGGACAATGGTCCCCCATTGGGGGACACCCTAGCTCCTTAGCCCATTTGCCACACCATGGCCCCCAACTCTATTCCCTGTCCTTCCCCTCCTCCCTGCCAAGTTCTGGGCCGCTCCCCTCCTCCCACCACATCTCCGGCCTCCAGCCAGGACCGCCTGGTCCCTGCCCACAAGGGGAGGGCCCAGCTCCAGTGCCCACTCCTGCCCTCCCAGTTCATCTCTGGCTTCCTCCCTCTCACCTCCAGCTCAGGATTCTCTTAGGTCCCAGTCACCCCAGTCTCAGGCCTTTGGGGTTTCAGGTCTGGGGCTGCCAACACCGCCTGGCTTTGTCCGAGCGTCCAGGGCCCTGGGCCCAGGAGGAGCAGCTGCCCGGGCCAGCTGCGGCTGGCTTCGATGTGACCATGGCAACCAAGTCCCGCTCCCCTCACCAGCCTCTAGGCCCCTGCAGAGAGGGACGGAGCAGCCTGGCTGGGGAGAAAGGGAGGGGAGGCTGAGAACTGTGAAACAGAACCAAAGGGAGACCCCAGACAAAGAAACCCCAGACAAAGAGAGATGAAGAGAGGCAGAGGAAGCAGAAGGCGGTGTTGGGGGTGGTGGCCGGCAGCTCAGGCCCTCCAGAGGGGGAGAATCTAGGAGAGACAGAGAAAGAGGCAAAAGCAGGGGCTGACTTGAGGGGGAGAAGAGAGATTAGCATTGACTGGCAGAGGTCCTTTAGAGACTCCTTCTGGGCCCCTGAGAATTCACTTCCTTCCCGCAGGATTTTGCAACCTGGAGAGAATCCCAGTTTCTTAGTTGGCTGCCTCAAAAATATTATATATGGCGAGAGCTTCCCTCCAGTTACACCAATGGCCATAGGAAATACCTGAGAACAAAAGGCACTCTCAGTTTTCACAAACAGCCCCAATTTCAAAACCTAAACCATTACCTTTTAAATACCAATGGCAATGGAGCCAGTTGCGGTGGCTCACACCTGTAATCCCAGCGCTTTGGGAAGCCAAGGAGGGCGGATCGCTTGAGCCCAGAAGTTCAAGACCAGCTTGGGCAACGTGGCACAACCCCATCTCTACAAAAAATTAGCTGGGTGTGGTGATGCGCACGAGTAGTCCCAGCCAAATCTGCCTTTCTGGCTTCACTCATGGGACGGACCCTTCCTCCGGGCAAGGCTGCATTTGGATGTAGCCATATTCACGCCTCCCTGTCTTTTGGCTCCTCCACTTCTCTGGTCAGGAATGGCCTTGCCTCATCTCTGCAAATCTTAGCACAACTTAAGGCCCAGTTCAAGCTCCAGCTCCTCCCTGAGGTCTTCCTGAGTCTTGCCTTATGTCCCACTCAGGAGGACCTGGCCTCCTCCTTCCCTGGGTTCCCACAACCCTTTCCAGCTCTGCCTATAGTACGGTGTTCTGTCTTCTGTGACTAGATACATATATACGCCTAACACTCTCTAGACTGTAAAGGTCTGGAAGGTGGGGAGCGGAATCCATTACTGAATGCATCTTTCATAGCTCTCGCTCTCAGAGCCCTGCCCTATGCAAACTCTTTTTTTTTTTTTTTTTCTGAGACAGACTTTCACTCTTGTCTCCCAGGCTGGAGTGCAATGGCGCATTCTCGGCTCACTGCACCCTCCACCTCTCGGGTTCAAGCGATTCTCCTGCCTCAGCCTCCCAAGTATCATTGAGTAGTTTGGCTTATTCTGAAGGTGAGGAGAAAGAACCTTGGGGTTTTGAGTCGGGAAATGACATGTTTAGATTTGTGTTCTTTTTTTTTTTTTTTTTTTTTTTTTTTTTT